>NW_027199966.1:0-25950 GCF_038502225.1 Cherax quadricarinatus
ATTAACCTCATCCTTCATAAATCCATCCGCCAACACGTCAACTCCCAAGTATCTGAAAACATTCACTTCTTCCATACTCCTCCTCCCCAATTTGATATCCAATTTTTCTTTATCTAAATCATTTGATACCCTCATCACCTTACTCTTTTCTATGTTCACTTTCAACTTTCTACCTTTACACACATTCTCAAACTCATCCACTAACCTTTGCAATTTTTCTTTAGAATCTCCCATAAGCACAGTATCATCAGCAAAAAGTAACTGTGTCAATTCCCATTTTGAATTTGATTCCCCATAATTTAATCCCACCCCTCTCCCGAACACCCTAGCATTTACTTCTTTTACAACCCCATCTATAAATATATTAAACAACCATGGTGACATTACACATCCCTGTCTAAGACCTACTTTTACCGGGAAGTATTCTCCCTCTCTTCTACACACCCTAACCTGAGCCTCACTATCCTCATAAAAACTCTTTACAGCATTTAGTAACTTACCACCTATTCCATATACTTGCAACATCTGCCACATTGCTCCTCTATCCACTCTATCATATGCCTTTTCTAAATCCATAAATGCAATAAAAACTTCCCTACCTTTATCTAAATACTGTTCACATATATGCTTCAATGTAAACACTTGATCTACACATCCCCTACCCACTCTGAAGCCTCCCTGCTCATCCGCAATCCTACATTCTGTCTTACCTCTAATCCTTTCAATTATAACCCTACCGTATACTTTTTCTGGTATACTCAGTAAACTTATTCCTCTATAATTTTTACAATCTCTTTTGTCCCCTTTCCCTTTATATAAAGGGACTATACATGCTCTCCGCCAATCCCTAGGTACCTTCCCCTCTTTCATACATTTATTAAACAAAAGTACCAACCACTCCAACACTATATCCCCCCCTGCTTTTAACATTTCTGTCATGATCCCATCAGTTCCAGCTGCTTTACCCCCTTTCATTCTACGTAATGCCTCACGTACCTCCACCACACTTACATTCTTCTCTTCTTCACTCCTAAAAGATGGTATACCTCCCTGGCCAGTGCATGAAATTACCGCCTCCCTTTCTTCCTTAACATTTAAAAGTTCCTCAAAATATTCTTGCCATCTACCTAATACCTCCCTCTCCCCATCTACTAACTCCCCTACTCTGTTTTTAACTGACAAATCCATACTTTCCCTAGGCTTTCTTAACTTGTTTAACTCACTCCAAAATTTTTTCTTATTTTCATTAAAATTTCTTGACAGTGCCTCTCCCACTCTTTCATCTGCTCTCCTTTTGCACTCTCACCACTCTCTTCACCTTTCTTTTACTCTCCATATACTCTGCTCTTCTTATAACACTTCTGCTTTGTAAAAACCTCTCGTAAGCTACCTTTTTCTCTTTTATCACACCCTTTACTTCATCATTCCACCAATCACTCCTCTTTCCTCCTGCCCCCACCCTCCTATAACCACAAACTTCTGCCCCACATTCTAATACTGCATTTTTAAAACTATTCCAACCCTCTTCAACCCCCCCACTACTCATCTTTGCACTAGCCCACCTTTCTGCCAATAGTCGCTTATATCTCGCCCGAACTTCCTCCTCCCTTAGTTTATACACTTTCACCTCCCTCTTACTTGTTGTTGCCACCTTCCTCTTTTCCCATCTACCTCTTACTCTAACTGTAGCTACAACTAAATAATGATCCGATATATCAATTGCCCCTCTATAAACATGTACATCCTGGAGCCTACCCATCAACCTTTTATCCACCAATACATAATCTAACAAACTACTTTCATTACGTGCTACATCATACCTTGTATATTTATTTATCCTCTTTTTCATAAAATATGTATTACTTATTACCAAATTTCTTTCTACACATAGCTCAATTAAAGGCTCCCCATTTACATTTACCCCTGGCACCCCAAATTTACCTACTACTCCCTCTATAACATTTTTACCCATTTTAGCATTGAAATCCCCAACCACCATTACTCTCACACTTGATTCAAAACTCCCCATGCATTCACTCAACATTTCCCAGAATCTCTCTCTCTCCTCTACACTTCTCTCTTCTCCAGGTGCATACATGCTTACTATAACCCACTTTTCACATCCAATCTTTATTTTACTCCACATAATCCTTGAATTTATATATTTGTAGTCCCTCTTTTCCTGCCATAGCTTATCCTTCAACATTATTGCTACTCCTTCTTTAGCTCTAACTCTATTTGAAACCCCTGACCTAATCCCATTTATTCCTCTCCATTGAAACTCTCCCACCCCCTTCAGCTTTGTTTCACTTAAAGCCAGGACATCCAGTTTCTTCTCATTCATAACATCCACAATCATCTCTTTCTTATCATTTGTACAACATCCACGCACATTCAGACTTCCCACTTTGACAATTTTCTTCTTCTTATCCTTTTTAGTAATCTTTACAGGAAAAGGGGTTACTAGCCCATTGCTCCCGGCATTTTAGTTGACTTTTACAACACGCATGGCTTACGGAGGAAAGATTCTTATTCCACTTCCCCATGGATATAAAAGGAAAAGTAATAAGACCAAGAACTATTATACATGTATTTATTTGTATGAGTGTGTACATGTGTTGGTATGTGCATGTGTACAATAGTATGTACAGTTGTGCACTTGTAAATATAGATAGTGTGTACTGGTATACAGAGCCCCCCACTTTACGTAGTTTCACTTTATGGCATTTCACTAATGCTGCAGGTTTCAATTATACCCATTCTTCATTTATTCAGACTTTACAATAAATACATTCACTACTCGCTATAAGCTAAGGACAAAAATATTTTATGGTAAGTAATGTATGTAATGTATATGCATTTTTTAGGTCTAGCTCTATTGCTTGCATATAATACATGTACATATTGTAAATATGTTATCAGGCTTTTGTATGCATTTGAAAGTCAAAAAAGACTATATTTCACTTTACAGCTGTTTAAGGTTTACATTGGTGGTTCAGAACCTAACCTGTTGTATTTACAGGGCCCTCCTATACAGCAGTAACCCAGAATGAAACCTGCTGTATAAGCAGGCCCCTCAAGGAAGGTTCCTTGATGTTGGTGAGGGGCTCTTGATTTAGGAAATTGGATCTGTGCTCCAGTTCCCCGAATTAAGCCTGAATACCTTCCACATTCCCCCCCCCAGGCGCTGTATAATCCTCCGGGTTTAGCGCTTCCCCCTTGATTATAATAATAATAATGTATAAGCAGGGCCCTCTTGTATCATTGAAAAATGTTCAAGGAATGGTAAACAAATGTTCGTAGTGGGTCATACAGCATGCGGGGTGTCTTAGGTAATCTGGTTTGATCCAAAGAACCATAGCAGAGGTGTAAAATTAGGAGGAATAGGGATGGTAAGGAATTAAATTGCATTTGTGTCTGGTACTATATATTTTTTTCCTTTCAACATTTCAGTTGATCCTCCCTTCGATGTTATTGATACTGACTACCAGAGCTTCTCATGTACTCACTCCTGCATCTCTATAGGGGGCATCAAGACAGAATTTGTCTTCATATATTCCCGTAACCGCACCCTCAACGAAGATAAAATTAAACATTGTCACAGCATTTTTGAGGTAAGCTTTGCTGTCTTGCAGTGATTATCTCTCCTTTAAGTGTACATCTAAGAGTACTCACCTACAGTATATGTGGTTTCAGGGGTTGAGTCACAGCTCTAGGAGTGTACATCTCTCTCCCTAAATACACACACACACACACACTGCTCCATCTCAATCTCCACCATTGTGTTGCCCAGTGTTGGAAGAATCTCTATACAGCGCTAAACCTACAGGTGTCAGACAATGCCTGGGGAAATGAAAAGTGGTCAGGTTCGATGCAGGAGAGAGCATTGTAGATCCAATTTCTTGTATTAAAAGGCCTTCAACATTAAGGTTATTTGCTGCTTCCCTCATCAGAGGGCATAGGAATAAGCTTTGTGAAAATGGAAGAAAAAGACACACACCTCAGGCTCAACCCACAGAATGGGTGGAGCCTGAACCCATGGCAGGTAAAGTAAGGTGAGGCAAACCGAGGAATTCTAAGAAGTCTGAAGATTGAGATTGAAGGAACACAGTCAAGAGGGGCAATAATTGAAGGTTTTAGCTTTAGGGTATAGAATTGTGAAGAAAAACAATGGATGGAGTTGGAGTATGGATGTCTCAATATCTAGTGTGGTAGTTGAGCAAATCGAGAAATGCAATACTGTACATGAAGGAGGATCATTCTAACTGTGATATAGGAAAATAAAAGTTGTTTTTAGTTATTTAAACAAAATGTAAAACAGGAAAAATTCTATCGAGCACATAGGTGTTCATGTAATTTCTTACATGAAATGTGATGAGGTTAACTTAAGACTGGCTCAGCAAAGGAGGTTTCTTATGCTGGTGAGAGACTTGTGATCCAGTGAATTGGAATTTTATTTCTGCTCCTTAGATTGAATCAGATTCTCCCATTTCCTAGGTACTGTATAACCCTTACAGGTTTAATGCTTCTTCTAAATACTGTATACATATATCCTGTACAATATAAGTTGGACAGACAAGGAGGAACTTGAAAACAGGACTATGGAATTTGAAAGGTCAGTCAGTCACTCACTTATGAACAAGAAAGCCTTTATTTATTTATGATAGCGTGAAAAGATTCACTAAAAGGATGTACAATAAGTGAATCATTTTTCAATACATAAATAACATTCGAAATTCATTTCACTTCAAGCACCTGAAGGTTGCTTACCCAGAGGTAGTCACCTGATCTGATTCAGTCTTTCTTACAGGTGAAAAGTGACTTTCACTCACTATAGAAGCACCTCAGTACTATACTTTGCTATAGAGAGCATCAGATGCAAGCTGAAATATTTAATTTAATTTTCTGATTACACTGGCTAACATTGATTTCAGTTCATGTTTGAAAAATGAGTGTCTGACTAATTCTGGGATGCTGAATTCAAATCTGAACTTAGTTATGCTCCAACATGTATGTTTTATGAAATAGAAACCCATAGTGAATGAGTACAGTTATTCAGGCTAAAATGTTGTGTAGTTTTAAAAATAGGTTAGATAAATACATGAATGGGTGTGGGTGGGTGTGAGTTGGACCTGACTAGCTTGTGCTGCTGGGTCTGGTGCAGTGCTCCATCCTTGAGTGGAGATGATCAGACTGGGTGGGTCATTGGACTAATCTAGGGGGGAGGTCATTGGTCTAATCCAGGGGGGGGGGGTGACATGGACCTGCTCCGCATGGGTCAGTAGGCCTTTTGCAGTGTTCCTTCTTTCTTATGTTCTTATTTCACTAAGACATATCCATCAAGAATAAGAGATATCAGGGAAATCTGACAGCTTGAAGGCTGACTGCTACTGGATGCTGTAAATGTATGAATGGATATTTTTTTTTTTAACACTGGCTGTCTCCCACCGAGGTAGGGTAACCCAAAAAAGAAGATACACTTCACCATCATTTATTCCATCACTGTCTTGCCTGAGGCAATCTGACACTACAGCTTAAGTGCCTCTGCCAAACTGCAATAATGCCTCTGTCCTAAATAATATTTAAACATTAGGATTAGTTTGCCTGAAATGCATTACATAATTAGTGGATTTCTTTTTTGCCTACCAGTGTTTAACTACATATGTACTGCATAAAGAAATAAAAATTGTATTGTGTATCTTCACCCCTCCTCCAGAGTGCAGGCACTGTACTACCCACTTCCAGGACTCAAGTCTGGCTAACTGGTTTCCCTGAATCCCTCCATAAATATTACCTTGCTTACAGACTAACAGCACATAAAGTCATAAAAACCACTTCTTCTACTTCCTCCTATCTAATATACTCACACATGCCTGTTGGATGTCTAAGCCCCTTGTATACAAAACCTCCTTTACCCCCTCCCACCAAACTTTCTTAGGACAACCCCTACACCCTCTAAATCATCCTATTTTGCTCCATCCTCTCTAAATGTCCAAAAACCTCAATAACTCCTCCTCAGCTTCAGCCTTCTACTCTCCAAACTATGAATTATCTGCATAACATTTACACCACACATTATCCTCAGACACAACATCTCCACTGCCTCCAGCCTTCTCCTTGCTGCAGTGTTTAAAACCCATGCTGCACATCCATATAAAAGAATTGGTACCACTATACATACTCTGAAACATTTCCTTGTTTGCCTCCATGGATAACATTTTATGGCCTTTACAGATTCCTCAGTGCACCACCCACCTTTTCCCCCCTAATAAATTCTGTGGTTCACCTCATCTGTCATAGACCTGTCCACCAACAAGTCCACTTCTAAATGTCTGAACACTTTCACTTCCTCCATACCAATGTGATATCTAACCTTTCATTACCTAAATTTTTTGTTATCCTAATCACCTTTCTTTTTCCTGTCCTCACTTTTTATTTTCTTTCTTTTACATACCCTACCAAATTTGTCCAACTTTTGCAACTTCATCTTCAGAATCTCCCAAAAGCAAAAGGCAATTGTGACAACTATCACTTTATATTACAGTGGCACCTCAGGATACGAACAGCTCAAAACGTGAACAATTATGTAAGTGTATTTATGTAAGTGCTTTTGTAAGTGTATTTTTGGGGGTCTGAAACGGATTAATCTAATTTACATTATTCCTTATGGGAACAAATTCGTTCAGTATCAGCACTTAAACAGCCTTCTGGAACGAAATAAGTTCGTATCCCGAGGTACCACTACATTTTTTATCTTTCATTTCCGCACCTCTGACCAACACCCTAGCACCCACTTTTTATAATCCCATCTTTAAATATTGTAAACAGCTATGGTGACATAACATATCCCTGTCTAATGCCTACTTTTACTGAAAAATAATCTCTCTTACATACCCTGCCCTGGGCCTCACTATCCTCATAAAAAACTCTTAACCACTTTAAGTAACCACCTATTCCATTCACTTGCAACATCTTTCACATTGCTTCCCTATCCACCCTATTATATGCCTTTTCTAAACTTCCTTACCTTTATCTAAATATTGTTCACTTATATGCTTCAATGTAAACACTTGTTCTACACATCCCCTACCCTTCCTAAAACCTCCTTGTTCATTTGAGATCCTGTTCTCCGTCTTACCCTTAATTCTCTTAGTAATAACTCTCTAATGCGCTTACCTCATATACTAAACAGGGTTATTTCCCTATAATTCTTAAGACACTTTTATCCTCTGTTCCTTTATACAAAGAAACTATGCATGCTCTCTGCCAATCCCCCAGTACCTTCCTCCTTTTCAGACATTTACTGAACAAAAGCACCAACAACTCCATAACTATATCCCCACCTGCTTTTAACATTTCTGTCTTGATCCCATCAATCGCCACTGCTGTACCACCTTTCATTCTACCCACTGCTTCACATATCTCCCCCACACTCACAGCTGGCTCTTCCTCACTTCGTCAAAACATTACGCCTCCCTGTCCAGTGCATGAAGTCACCGCCTCTCTCTTCATCAGCATTGAACAGCTCCTGAAAATATTTCCTCCATTTTCCTAATATCACCATCTTAGCATCTAATAACTCTTTTCTTTTGTTTTTAATTGTTAAATCCATTTGTTTCTCAACTTATTAATATCACTCAAAAACTTTTTTTTTTATATTTTTAGTGAAATTTGTTGACACACACTCACCCACTCTCTCATTTGTTCTCCTTTTACATTCCCTCACCATTCTCTCAATTCTTTTCCTCTCCATATACTCCACCCTCCTTACATCATTTCTGCTTAAAGAAAAAAGATCATATGCTAACTTTTTCTCCCTTTTCACTCTTTACCTAGTCATTCCACCAGTCGCTCCTCTTCCCTCCCACACCCATCCAACTTTGTCCACAAACTTCTGCTGCACACACTAACACTGCATTTTTAAATCTAACCCATTCCTCTTTGACTGCCTTCTCATTACTTATACTCTCACTAGCCCATCTTTCTTCCAACAGTTGTTTATTTTTTTTTTTTTTTTAAACAAGTCAGCCTCTCCCACCAAGGCAGGGTGACCCAAAAAGAAAGAAAATCCCCAAAAAGAAAATACTTTCATCATCATAGAACTCTTTCACCTCACTCACACATAATCACTTTTTGCAGAGGTGCTTGGAACACAACAGCTTAGAAGCATATACGTATAAAGATACACAACATATCCCTCCAAACTGTCAATATCCTGAACCCCTCCTTTTGAGTGAAGGCATTGTACTTCCCATTTCCAGGACTCAAGTCCGGCAATATAAAAATAACCGGTTTCCCTGAATCCCTTCACTAAATATTACCCTGCTCACACTCCAACAGATCGTCAGGTCCCAAATACCATTCGTCTCCATTCACTCCTATCAAACATGCTCACTCACGCCTGCTGGAAGTCCAAGCCCATCGCCCACAAAACCTCCCTTACCCCTTCCTTCCAACCTTTTCGAGGACGACCCCTACCCCGCCTTCCCTTCCTTACAGATTTGTATGCTCTCCATGTCATTCTACTTTGATCCATTCTCTCTAAATGACCAAACCACCTCAACAACCCCTCTTCGGCCCTCTGACTAATACTTTTATTAACTCCACACCTTCTCCTAATTTCCACACTCCGAATTTTCTGCATAATATTTACACCACACATTGCCCTTAGACAGGGCATCTCCACTGCCTCCATCCGCCTCCAACTGCCTCCTCGCTGCTGCATTCACAACCCAAACTTCACACCCATATAAGAGTGTTGGTACTACTATACTTTCATACATTCCCTTCTTTGCCTCCATAGATAATGTTTTTTGTCTCCGCATATACCTCAGTGCACCACTCACCTTTTTTCCCTCATCAATTATATGATCAACCTCATCCTTCATAAATCCATCCGCCAACACGTCAACTCCCAAGTAGTATCTGAAAACATTCACTTCTTCCATACTCCTCCTCCCCAATTTGATATCCAATTTTTCTTTATCTAAATCATTTGATATCCTCATCACCTTACTCTTTTCTATGTTCACTTTCAACTTTCTACCTTACACACACTCCCAAACTCGTCCACTAACCTTTGCAATTTTTCTTTAGAATCTCCCACAAGCACAGTATCATCAGCAAAAAGCAACTGTGTCAATTCCCATTTTGTATTTGATTCCCCATAATTTAATCCCACCCCTCTCCCGAATACCCTAGCATTTACTTCTTTTACAACACCATCTATAAATATATTAAACAACCATGGTGACATTACACATCCCTGTCTAAGACCTACTTTTACCGGGAAGTATTCTCCCTCTCTTCTACACACCCTAACCTGAGCCTCACTATCCTCATAAAAACTCTTTACAGCATTTAGTAACCTACCACCTATTCCATATACAGTGGTCCCTCGCTTTTCGTAGTTCTCGGCAATCGTAAATTTCACCAATCATAGGGGTATTTTCATATAAACATGGACTCGCTTTTCATAGGTTGACTCGCGAATAGTAGTTCGTCCAGGAGGATGCTTACGCACGGTGTGAGCCGGGGAGGCCTCCCTACCCAGCCAGTCTGGCATTGTTTACCAGTGAGTGAAGGTCCCCTCAAGTGCTCCTACGAAATATTTCATAATATTCCACTCATTTTAGTGCTTGCAAGTACTAAATAAGCTACCATGGCTCCAAAGAAAGCTCCTAGTGCCAAGCCTGTGGTAAAGAAGGTGAGAAATATGTACAGTGACAAAGTCTTGTACCATTTTAGGGAAGTGTTAAAGAGACGCCAGAAACAGAGCTCTCTCCACAGTTACTTTGCGAGAGAAGACTAGAGTGACTCTCAAGGTGGTCCTAGTGGTATTAAGAAACAGAGAAGAGAAGCAACCCCAGAGAAGCAATTGGTACCTGAGGTGTTGCTGGAAGGGGATTCCCCTTCCAAACTGTAAACAATCCAATCTCTCTCCTCCTTCAGTCTCCCATACACTAAGAAGAATCTCCAATAAAGGTAAGTGTTATGCTGTTTATGTTTCATTCATCATTTCCCATTGTATTGTTTATGTACTACATGTATATTTCATGTAAAAAATTTTTTTGCTTTAATACTTCTGAGTGTCAGAAACGGATTAATTGTATTTACATTATTTCTTATGGGGAAAATTGATTCACAAATCGTAAATTTCGTTTATAGTAGCTCCTCCAGGAACGGATTAATTACGAAAAACGAGGGACCACTGTACTTGCAACATCTGCCACATTGCTCCCCTATCCACTCTATCATATGCCTTTTCTAAATCCATAAATGCAATAAAAACTTCCCTACCTTGATCTAAATACTGTTCACATATATGCTTCAATGTAAACACTTGATCTACACATCCCCTACCTACTCTAAAACCTCCTTGCTCATCCGCAATCCTACATTCTGTCTTACCTCTCACTCTTTCAATTATAACCCTACCGGACACTTTTCCTGGTATACTCAGTAAACTTATTCCTCTATAATTTTTACAATCTCTTTTGTCTCCCTTCCCTTTATATAAAGGGACTATACATGCTCTCTGCCAATCTCTAGGTACCTTCCCCTCTTTCATACATTTCTTAAACAAAAATACAAACCACTCCAACACTATATCCCCCCCTACTTTTAACATTTCTGTCATGATCCCATCAGTTCCAGCTGCTTTACCCCCTTTCATTCTACATAATGCCTCACGCACCTCCCCCACACTCACATCCTGTTCTTCTTCACTCCTAAAAGATGGTATACCTCCCTGGCCAGTGCATGAAATTACTGCCTCCCTTTCTTCGTCGACATTTAAAAGTTCCTCAAAATATTCTCGCCATCTACCCAAAACCTCCCTCTCCCCATCTACTAACTCCCCTACTCTGTTTTTAACTGACAAATCCATTTGTTCCCTAGGCTTTCTTAACTTGTTTAACACACTCCAAATTTTTTTCTTATATTCATTAAAATTTCTTGACAGTGCCTCTCCCACTCTATCATCTGCTCTCCTTTTGCATTCTCTCACCACTCTCTTCACCTTTCTTTTACTCTCCATATACTCTACTCTTCTTATAACACTTCTGCTTTGTAAAAACCTCTCATAAGCTAACTTTTTCTCTTTTATCACAACCTTTACTTCATCATTTCACCAATCACTCTTCTTTCCTCCTGCTCCCACCCTCCTATAACCACAAACTTCTGCTCCACATTCTAATACTGCATTTTTAAAACTTCCAACCCTCTTCAACCCCCTCCACTGCTCATACTTGCACCAGTCCACCTTACTGCCAATAGTTGCTTATATCTCACCCAAACTTCCTCCTCCCGTAGTTTATACACACTCACCTCCCTCTTACTTGTTGTTGCCATTTTCCTCATTTCCCATCTACCTCTTACTCTAACTGTAGCTACAACTAAGTAATGATCCGATATGTCAGTTGCCCCTCTGTAAACGTGTACATCCTGGAGCCTACCCATCAACCTTTTATCCACCAAACCATACCCCGGCCGGGATTGAACCCAATACATAATCTAACAAACTACTTTCATTATGTGCTATATCATACCTTGTATATTTTTTTATCCTCTTCATCATAAAATATGTATTACTTATTACTAAACCTCTCTCTCTACACATAGCTCAATTAAAGGCTCCCCATTTTCATTTACCCCTGGCACCCCAAATTTACCTACTACTCCCTCCACAACATTTTTGCCCACTTTAGCACTGAGATCCCCAACCACCATTACTCTCACACTTGGTTCAAAACTCCCCATGCATTCACTCAACATTTCCCAAAATCTCTCTCTCTCTCCTCTACACTTCTCTCCACTTCTCTCATCTCCAGGTGCATATACGCATACTATAACCCACTTTTCACATCCAACCTTTATTTTACTCCACATAATCCTTGAATGAATACATTTATAGTCCCTCTTCTCCTGCCATAACTTATCCTTCAACATAATTGCCACCCCTTCTTTAGCTCTAACTCTATTTGAAACCCCCTGACCTAATCCCATTTATTCCTCTCCACTGAAACTCTCCTACCCCCTTCATCTTTGTTTCACTTAAAGCCCGGACATCCAGCTTCTTCTCATTCATAACATCCACAATCATCTCTTTCTCATCATTTGCACAACATCCTCGCTCATTCAGACTTCCCACTTTGACAATTTTCTTCTTCTTATTCTTTTTAGTAATTATTACAGGAAAAGGGGTTACTAGCCCATTGTTCCCGGCATCTTAGTTCACTTTTACAACACGCATGGCTTACGGAGGAAAGATTCATATTCCACTTCCCCATGGATATAAAAGGAAAAGTAATAAGACCAAGAACTATTAAGATGAAATCAAAGAAAACTCAGATGAGTGTGTATAAATAAACATGTACGTGTATGTGTAGTGTGACCTAAGTGTAAGTAGAAGTAGCAAGACGTACCTGAAATCTTGCATGTTTATGAGACAGAAAAAAGACACCAGCAATCCTATCATCATGTAAAACAATTACAGGTTTCCATTTTACACTCACTTGGCACTTGGTAGACAGCAACCGCCCAGGGAGGGCGGTTGCTGTCTACCAACCTACTACCTTACCCTAATTACCTCCTCCTCCTCCTCCTCCTCTAATTTGTAAACTTTCATTTCTCTCTTACTCACAGATGACATTCTTCTTGTACTCCATTGTAAGTGCTTCTTCTTGTATTATTTTTTTATCACCATCACTACCATTCATTTATCCATCATCAAATATGCTGTGCCTTCATCTTTTGTCACTTCTAGGACATTGTGTTTTCAGTATAGATCTCAACTTCACTGTCTTAGTGTTTAGGCTAATTTCCTATTTCTTGTACACACAAGAACATAAATCCACTTGGACACTAACATCAAGGATACAGCAACTTAATTCCTAAAACAGAAGCCAAAGTATTCTGTCAGAATATGTACAGAATTACATATCTCCTGATATTATGTGAAAAATAATAAAATACTGTGAAGAAAATGTGAAGAGGAGGGAGACATAAGGAAAGAGGAAGGACAGGAGAAAGAGTGAGGAAGCAGAACAGGAAGGTGATGGAGAGGCACTTTCCTTATTAGTGTCTTATCATGGAGAAGTGCCGAACCTATAGGAGTTATAAAATTCCTTGAGAATTGATAGCTAAAATTCCTTGAGTCATAAACTCTTCACTAGCATTAGCACTTGAAGTGTTTTGCCTTTCTTTATGCAGATGTGTTCCAGGCCCAGCTACTTATACTAAGCTCAGTCATGCCAGTAACACTTAATTTTGCAAAAGAATCTTCAGTACTTTTGCAGAACTGCATTAATTGCATATGGTGAACGTATATCACATACAGAATCACCGCTAGAAATGGGACAGAGTATAATAGTGAATTAGTATAGAACAAGCCCAGATAAATAAAAAAAGGCACAATACCGTGACTGGAACGATACACAAATAACCCGCACATAGAAGAGAGGAGCTTACAACGACGTTTCGGTCCAACTTGGACCATTTACAAAGTCACACTAACGAGAAGTAGAGCAGGACGGGTATATATAGGCAGGAGGAGGTAGTAGTAGTAGTAGTAGTGGCAGACATGGAAGTAGAAATGGGGAAGTAAGGAGGAGGAGCCAGTCAAATACAAAGAAAGGGGACCACTGCAAGGGAACTAGGTGCCCACAAGGGAGCTAGGTGCCCACAAGGGAGCTAGGTGCCCACAAGGGAGTTAGGTGCCCACAGAGGGAGAGTAAGAACACAGAGGTGGGGAGGGAGGGGAAATAATGAAATAAATAATGAAGGAACAGAAACACAAGACAGAAGAAAGACAACCCAGAAGAGAAAAAAGGAAAGAGGAAAAGGGAAGAGGGAGAAGAAGAAAAAAGGAGGAATCAGGTTAAGTCATGGGTGTTCTGAAGTTTGGAGCATTTTACAATGTAGTGGGAAGGAAGGCATCTACAGAGACAAACCCAGGACTAAGATTCATGCAAGGAAAGTTGTGTATTAGGGAGGATTCAACCAGACGGCGATTGTTAAAGTTGGAAGTAGGGAAGACAGTTTTAGCAGAAGACCAGTCAATAGGGTGGCTGTGATCTCTGATGTGACAGAAAAGAGCATTGTTAGTGTTGGCAAGCCTAACACTATTTTTGTGCTCCCCAAGTCTGTCAGAAAGAGATCGGCCAGTTTCTCCAAAGTACTGAAGAGGACAGGAGGAGCAAGAAATAGAGTAGACACCAGGAACATCTGTAGAGGGAGGAGAGGTATGAACGAGATTGGTGCGAAGTGTCAGTCTGGCGGAAAGTAAGCTTGATGTCTAAGGAACGGAGAGAGTTGTTGAGATTAGAAAGACCGGAAATGTAGGGAAGGCAGAGGACAGAAGAGTTCCCAGGAGTAGAGAGTTTGGGAGAGAAAAAATTACGTTTAGCACGTGAGAAGGCGGAGTCTATGAAATGAGAAGGGTAGTCAAGACGGGAAAGCAAATTATGAAGGGTGAAAATTTCTGCTGGAAGGAACTGAGGATCACAGATGCGGAGGGCACGGAGAAAGAGGGAGATAAGAACACTTTTCTTGACAGGGGAAGCATGATAGGAAAAGTAGTGAATGTACATGCCACTATGGGCTCTCCTCTCTCTCCTGTCCTTGCTAATCTTTACATGGAATACTTAGAGACTGTTCTTCCTACCATCAATGTGCAACCTTCACTCTGGCTCTGCTATGTTGATGACATCTTTGCTCTGTGGCCTTATGACTCCAGTCTCTTCCAACCTTTTCTTGAAGCTCTTAATAATCTTCACCCTTTCATTAAGTTTAAAGCTGAATGGGAATCTAATTCCTTGCTTTTTTTCCTTGATGTCCATGTCCACCACTCAGATACAGGTTTTTCCTTTTCTGTTTACCGCAAACCTATGCACAGTGGCATGTACATTCACTACTTTTCCTATCATGCCGCCGCCAGCACTACCACCTCTTCCTGCCTATATATACCCGTCCTGCTCTACTTCTCGTTAGTGTGACTTTGTAAATGGTCCAAGTTGGACCGAAACATTGTCATAAGCTCCTCTCTTCTATGTGCGGGTTATTTGTGTATAAACCCAGATAAAGCCAGGAAACCCTTTACTTGTGAGTTAAGAAAGTCATTTATTTTTAATTCACACATTTTTCTATTGCAGAGCTATGGCATTAATGTATCTACTCTGGTGAACACCCCACAGGAGGACTGCCACGACCACTCAGATTTATAAATCCTTTCATTATGATTTATGGAGGAAATTCACATAAAATCAGTGTTGCAAACTTAATAATAGAAAAGTTAATAATTACATGGTAAAATTTATATTGCCATAAGGTTGAACTTTTTTAGTCGTTACCATTGTAACTTGCTTAGCCAGTAGAATTTTGAGACAGTCTTGGACCCATTAAGTTCCACTAATCTTTTGACTAATAACTACAATTTTGGGTACAGTCTTGGACCCATTAAGTTCCACTAATCTTTTGACTAATAACTACAATTTTGGGTATGTAGTTCATAATAAAACCATTAAGCTAAGCAAATTTCATATGTACAAAGATGTGTACTGGGTGTACTGGGGTATAAGCAAGGTAACATGAAAGAATTCAGAAAAACATATTAGCTGGACAAGGAAGTGTGTTGGTGATATTGATTGGTGTAGGGAGAGTGATGAGTGCATGGATGGAAGACTGCCACCCCTCCATTCCTCATTTTGCTGTTATTTTATTCAGTATATATGATTCTTATATTAAAAACAAATCCTGAAGTTTTTTTGTATCATACAGCACTTTAGTGTGAGGATGTGTAAGTGTAAGGTTTAATGGAGTCTAGGGTTGATGCAGGTTCAAAGTTCGTCAAAATTAGTGCAAAGAGTTAGCTTCAAAAATTTAAGAGCAAGTCTACATTGACGGTGAGACTTGCACCGAAGACAGTGTTTGTGTGAAATTGATGAAGTTGCTGTGAGTGAATTCTGTCTTCTTTGATAGATAGGATGCTCTGACATTTTGGTGAACTGATAGCTCAATCTGGCAGTCCTCAAAGGAAGGCACTCGGTATCTCTCCAAACAGTATTTGTGAGTCGTGTGTGTCCAATTCTTAATCATAATGTTTCCCATACCTAACAGTGATGTAAAGATCTCCAGGAACCTAACTGCTGTTAGATGGGAAAAAAATTATTAATCCTTAATATTAATTAACACTGAATTTCATTTAAAAATAAATGCAATTAGATTTGGAATATTATGGTATGGTAAGGTATTATGAGAGTTTTCGAGTTCCAAACATTTGAGTTGTACACAATTTTTAGGAACTCATTTTGTTTATTAGTTGGTTGTCTGTTGTATCCCACTTTTAGTATAAGTCAAGGAGACACACTATTATAATAAATGGTAAAAATTCATATTTGTTTAGCTGGAAAATCTGACATCATTAACAGTGTTTGGGAACCAACACAGTCTCTTTAAATTTTTTAACGTGGTTAATTTCATTACATATCTTGTATAACAGGAAAATAACCAAAAAATTTGAAAGGCATACCATCAATTTCATGTGAATATATTATATGATATTAGTGTACCACACTGAAACAAGATAAAAGATTTAAATTAGTCTAGGACAGACTAGATTGTCATTACAAGTTTTCCCTGCTAAAATGCGAGTTATTTGTGAATTGTTCCAGCTATGTTGTTTAACTTTCTACTCTTTAATGTAGCAGTTTTAACAAGAATAAAATTCAGTATGTCTCCCAAAATACAGAAAATACATAGAGTATTCACTTTTAAGGACATGTTAAGCGAGTCACAGTGGAAGCAATACTATACGTGGGCTCAGAAACAACGATAGGGCTCAATCATGTTAGGTGACTGAAAATTAAAAGGCACATTCAAGAGCTGCAGCTCGCCTCTCTGTAAACAGTACCCCTCAAGGGCAGTGCTTGATGCTGGTGAGGAGTTCTTGATCCAAGGAATGGGACTTAGCCTCCCTTTCTTTGTATCAAACCTGAATGCCCCCCCATTCCCCAGGCGCTGTAAGACCACTGAGTTTAGTGCTTTTTCCTGATTGCAAAAAATATAAAAGTACTGTAGGCAATTACTAAGGCTTCCACTATGCTTCAGTGATTGGTATTGTTCATTTTGTATCACACAAAGTGAAGTGTTTTCAGGCTTCCATTAAGCTTCAATGATTGATAGAGGTTTACATTGCTCACGAAGTTGATTCATAGAGACCTCAGCATTCATAGATGGAATATTAAATAATTTTTATTATTTCTTTTTATTGTGCAACCAATCCTTGATTTTTAGTTTTACAAGTTATGAGATTTAGGTAAGCATATTAATAAAATATTTGTATAATCTTGTGTAACCAGTTAACTTTAGTTCCAATTTGGCACCATAAAAATAACCCTCACCAACTTGGGCATTGATAAATATCTCCCTCACTAAGAGCCCCAACTGTCTAAACATACAGTACATTAATATACAGTGGAACCTCACCCAATGGTCGCCTTCGTATTGTATGGCGTTTGACCCATCATTACTATTGAAAAATGCTAATTAGATTTTTTTTAATTTTGCACAGTATAAATTAACTTCAATTCAACTGTCACATCACTATCCTGGAAAATGTTCAATTTTAGATTTTACAGCAGCCAGTTCTAAATTGGCAACTGATTATTTTTCAGATAAATCTCTAACAGTTCCTTTATTCTTGAAATTATTGAGGAGGATTACTGATGCATTTACATCATAGTATTAGGTCTACTAAACTTACACACACGTGCATGCGCACACACACATCTGACAGTCTGGTTTTATAGAAAAAAATTTATTCTTCACTAATACAGTTATGTTCTCTAAAGGTGTTTAACTACTATAATAGAAAAATGCATGAAAGGGGCTAAATTCACTAACAAGTCAACTTTCATAATGTCATGAAATGGACATCGTGTGGCATTAATCATCTTAGAATATAAATAATTCAGTTGGGATGACAAAACGAGAACAATTATTTGTCAATCACAGACCTTGCTATAGTTTAATTGCAGCTGGAAATAACTGGAAAAACAATGAACCAAGTGGGATACACATTGACATGACAAGTACAGTACCGCAAGAAAACTATGTAAAGCATAAAATTCACCACCAAGAAAAGCGTGAGGTCGCACCACTTCCGCAAGTTACAGTAATACATAGTAAACCCTTGATTTAATGGACTAACAGGAAGAGAGCCAGTGGTCAGTAAAGGTGATTGTGATGGAGAGGAGATTGGCTGTGATGATCATAACAGTAATGGACACTTCTGTAACCCATAGACATTTTTTCCACATCAATTAACCCATAGGATTTGGTCCAGTATTTCCAAGGTCCATTCAGTCAAGGATTTACTGTGTATTTATGTATTATTATTATATGAATCTTTAATTTACAGACTATAATTTTGTTTTGAATATTTAATTACAAAAGTTTGTTCTCAAGAGGTTGCCTTGTTATTAAGGCCAGCTGCCGCCAATTCAACGGGTGACGTTAGTGATGTTCCACTGTATAGATTCATTCATTTAAAGATTTATAGCTTTATATATATTAACAATTCCTTAAGGTTATCTAACCTTACTAAATCATTTAATTAAACATTCAATAAAACTCATGGCCAACATGTAGAATAATCCATTGTAGTTCGGATAACAAAATAAACAGCGTTAGTCATAGTTGGCTTAAACTTTTTCTACTTACCAAAGACAAAAGGTAGACTGACTTTATTATTGGTGTTCAGATACTGAATACCACAATTTAAAAAGCTACCTTAGGATGAGGCACACAGTGCCATCCATTTGTATGTGCTCTCATCAATTGTCATACTGAGCACACCAAAACTAATTACAATACTTTAAGTATATAATTATTATTGTTAATTACATACCTTCAATGCTAAAAATGTTTAACATGAAAAAGTTAACAGTGTATAAAAAGCAAAAAGTGTGGGATAGGAAGAAAAGATGTGGAGTCTTGAAAACCTGTATTTTTAAAGTTAACAAACGCAACAAGTAATGTTCTTTCCTATTAACAATAGAAGCCATTTGTTTATATCCACGAAAAATCTAAAGTACTACGCGCTTTCCAGTGCGTGGGTAGTGGCAGAGTTTCAATAGCTGCTTTAGCGTTTGGGACGTAATCCCTACACGCACCACAACAGTGGCCAAACAGTGGGCTGTTCTTCCCATTTGTCTTTTGCTATATGGAGTGTGTTCCTTGGCTAGCCGCTCCACACTGCACAAACAACCCACGAACTTTCACACACACAGACACACAAACACACACGTGCCGCCACAACACACACACATGCACCACACACACACACACCACAACATACACACGTGCCACAACACCCACCCACTCCCACACACACACCCCCACACATACAAGCACCCCAACAACACACACCCACAAAACAAAACATGTGTACACAAAACATACACAGTTGCAAACATGTGCAACCAAAAACAAACACACACATACACACATCAGATAATGGACAAAGAGAAGAAGTACAAGGCCTTTTCCTATCAAACTTCCACTGATCTTACACTTCCTCAGTCCTAGAATTAGTTGACAAACGAAAGGTTAGTGTCGTGGCTGACATGAGACGAGCATCACAAAATGACTGACTGAAGATTTACAGAAGGTTTAATCTTGGTTATCTCTACCAGTTTACATTAACATTTATTGGATTTACAACATTTCAGTATTTAGAAAATCTTCCACTTTCTCTACAGAAAAGAATGAAATAACTGTTTGCTATTGACTACAATTTGTTATGTGTAATTGTTTGGTGAACAGCCCAGAGAACTGACTTAAAACTAATGCATATTTGCCACACCTAAGAACAGGATGGGAGCGGGCAGACCACGCACACAGACACCAAGTCAACCTGGAGTGGGAAAGTGTGATGGAGGAGGGTAGATGGTGTTTAAGATAAAGGAATTAAGGACAGGCTATGCAGATCAAAAGATTAGGAGGGAAGGGGTACGAGATGAGGGCAAGCTTAACAGCATCCCATAAGGCGAGGAAAGGGGGGAGGGGGAGGCCTACAGGTCAAACTACGAAAGTGTAGTTAGACCCCTTGGCATGCCCAAAATCAGGTAAACTGGTGCTGTAGGAACGTGACAAATTCTTAGGGTTTACTCCTAGGGCGACTGTACTCCATTGCAGGCCTCTGGAGTGCTCCTCACATGGGCACAACAATAAGGATTGGTTCCATTGGCTAGCCAACGTTGTAACAGGTGAAAGGTTGGAAACAACCGTGCACCACTTTATTTGTAATATTGTAATTACATAACATGACAATTACCTTCAGTGATTGAATTATTGACAAGCATCATCACTATTATATATACTTCAAAACAACTATTGCTCCATAAAAACGACCCCCATGATGTTAGGATTATTAGTATTAAATGCAAAGATGTCTAATTAAACCTAGACATCAGTGGTGGTTGTGTGGGTTGAAGTCGGGCTTATAACAAGGCTGGCCTCACCACACAACTTTCAGCAACGCAATGATAATACCACTTAAGCTAAGAGGTACCACCAGTCATACAACCTAGGACTCTTTCTTTCATACACAGCAAATGGACAAAACAATACTGCCAAACATAAACAAAACAGAGATGTATAGACTCTAGCATCAGGAACAGCCAACATGGTTTTAGAAAACAAGAACCAAGAACATTCATGAATATACAAGTTTCCACAACTTCCTTAGAGAGGTTTAAAACATCCTTTGACTACAGGTATAATGGTAATTTGTCCTTAGTATTGTTCAACAGATCTAACCCTCTGGCAAAAACCCTTTACCATTTCTATAATTGGTAGACTATGCAATAACAACCCTTACTATACACAAGACTATTAACAGTAGGACATGATGAAACAAGGGGCGCGGCACACTGTTAACTGAGTTCTTGGCATACACCAGTGAGTGTGGATGTGCACCAGACACAGGCACACGTTACAGCACAGCTGGGTGTGCCCTTTTGTGGTGTGTGTTCAGGGTGGGTTCTGCATGTGACCATGCCCCCAGGAAGACAAAATAGTTGTGGGAGCTCAGTCTACTCGTAATAGTGGAACTGTACAGCACCCACAACCGTTGTTCCTCCCATACATGAGCTGTCACTGCCCTAACCCGTCTGAGCCACCCTGATTATCGCAGTCAAGTCACAATCAGTTGCAGCATAGCCAGCACCTAGGCACCACACTGCAGGCGGCACCCACTAGCTGCTATGGTGGTGACCAAAGGCTGTTGTTGCTGCTGCTTCTGCTACTGCTGCTGATCACACTACTGTTGCTGCCAATGCTGCTGCTGGAGGTGCAGTTGGCCCTGAGAGAGTGGCATGGGGGGCCTAAACTTGGGTCTACACAGCAGTCTCAGTGTGGCTGTGTGAGGACAAGCGTTCCACGTCGATCTCTGGGACTGTCAGCTCTTCTGGATCGGGACACATATCTGCATATTCCAATGAAGACCCCTGAGACAGCCGCTTGCTCAAGGATGACTGCTTCTTCAGCACAGCCGCCAGATTCGGGTTGGAAGGCCGAGCATCAAGCCCCTGTCGAAACGCATTAACTACTCGAATCTGTAGGGAGAGGTCATAAAATTTATTTTAGTTGTGGTTCAAGGTAAGGCCATAGATGCCTTGGACACAACTAAACCACGTACAAAACACCAAACAAGGAGAAACACTAGCTACATTGGTCCAAGGCACTTGAACACTCAAAAGGAATGAGCCATGGGAATAAAAAAAAAACAAGTACAAATTTTGACTTTTCACTGAAACATGAGACATAATTGGCAAAGTGTTCTTTAAGATGAGGGCTTAACTTGACTGTGAGGGTTACTGTGAGAGCTGCTGACAAGTGAGAGGGTGAGGAGTGTGCCTTGCTGCCAACCACGGAACGTAACAGCGTCAGCAATGAGCGGCGGGGGCGAAGAAGCTCACCCGCCGCTCGCACACACAAGCAGAAAGTCATGCTCATTGCAAAGATCCCATGCCAAACTTGAACCGTGTACTGCATCTTCATTAGCTGGCTTATACAGCCTGTTAGGTGCCAATACAAAGAAGAGTTATGATGGTTAGTATGTAAAAAGTTAGAAAACAGAGGTTAAAACCATTCACAAAGTCGATTAAGATATTAAAGTAAAAACTTAACAATAAATAGATCGTGCACTTATACAGAATACTTGAGAGTGTTGCTGGCTGCCATAGGATCTACACGAGTGACGGAGCTCAGTGGCTCTAACGCCGGTGGACACACACTTCAGACATCAAGACAAAGAGTTGGCAGCCAGAGAACGTGGGCACTGCATGTTGGCTGGAGGCTCTCCATAGTGCGCGGCTCATGCGGACATGCGCGCTCCCGGATACAGACCCACTACCGCTTCAATGCTGTCCAACCCTGCTGCTGCTCTTGTTGTGGGGAGAATTTCCAGACAGCAGCAGCAGCAGCAGCAGCAGCAATTACATTTAAAAAAAGGAGGAAGATTATGAAAAATCAGCAGCCCAGCAAAGTTGGCGGCAGGAAGCCCGTCCAGGGCATGTGCCATCAGTGGTGCGTGCACCAAATGGTTAGCTCACACAAACACTCAAACAATATGGGTTTAGGCAGTTACATAATACCCAAACCCACAGGTCCAATCAGTCACAACTTAAGGGTGGGAGGGATTCACAGGATAGGGCAACTACACCAAGATCTGCAGAGACCACACTTTTGTCATTACCACTGACACACAAAGCATGCCACCATGCACACCATCCACTCCAACAGTTAGTTACTAAGAAAACAAGTATGATACACAAAATACTAGTTGCCATTAATAACACCATGTTATATATTTGACAATCTGACAATACATTGTATGTAATAAGACATGTAAAAACAATTTTCTTGCCACAAAATTACACTCAACACTGGCGAAACAGACAAGTCTAGTCTAGTAGTGCCATCTAATTCACCTAGGTCTAGGTCACAAGTCTCACTATAGTCATGCAGGAACAGTTCAAGGAAGTCATACACGGCTGGATGGAAGCAAAAAACAGATATTTAATTCATAAAAATCAACATAATCGAGGTCTCTTACACAATTTTCTTTATTTGTTCTACTGACGTGAGTAAAGACATGCACTTTCTCTGGTCATTTATTGTCATTTATGGGGACAAGTTTAATATTTAAGAAAAATATTAGTAAGGAGCAACCTTTGCTTATAGCTGGGGAATGGGACTGTGTAAATTGTTCTGTGTAAGAGACAGCTTGGAGGCATGATAGGATGGTTTAAATTCAACAATTATTTACCTTTTTGGTTATAGAACACTGATTCAACCAGCCTACAGCTTCCACGAAAGTAAAGAAGCAAACAGCACAGACCAAGGGCAAAGAATTGAGGGGAAGTGAGCGAGCGATCACATTAGTCCAAAATATGAGTCTAAGAAGAGACAAGAGAGAGGGGTGTAGCTTACAGCCTGGTCTGTGGAGGTCTTGCTATACGGTACGGGTATCAGCCGCTCCTGCAACGTGCCTCCAATGACCTGAACCATGAGAATAATAATAACAGTGGTGAGGGCGAGTGGCTACAGTGGTAAGTTAGAGCTGGCCAGGGATGAATTATAAAGCAAAATGTATAGAAGACAAGGGCATGACCCAGTTCTCCACACCATGAGCACCCACAGCCTGGTAAGTGGTAGCTGCTGTCACCTCGCCCACAGTACACGCCCTTGTGTTCTACACACCTTGTCTAAGGCGGCACACGGCATATTAACCGAGTGGTGTATGTACAGTGTGTGGTGTGCAGGGGATAGTGGAGCAGCAGTAGTGGAGTAGAGGCTACAGACAACACACGGGTGTCCACACCTACCCAGGACTCGCCTAGACATTACAGGGGCACGCAGGGATTAATACGCTTACACTCAGGACACCAACTCACGATCTGTGTGGCTCCGGGACCGTTGAAGAAGAAACACATCTTCATGCAGAGAGAGCACAACTTGACTAAAAATAATAATGATGGAAACCCAATAGACTACTACCGCTGCAAGAATCACTACTGTGGGTACACTAGCGAGAACTGATTATGCAGGTGAATACTGTAAATAGGCCTGCTCTAATAGCCACTAATTGTTGAGGACCATAGATTTGGGCTAATGCTGCGGGTGAGGTGTCTAGCACAGTGGCTTACTCACTGAGAATAGCTCAGGTACAAGGGGCTGACAGAAACAGATGATCTGGTTCATACCTCACCCCCATGTGTTTCTCCTTCCTGATCCTCCTACCAGGAAAAATAACAGAATGATTCGCTCAACACCATGTTCATCTAAAAGATAACGAAGGTCAGCTTAAGTCAAAGCCTATATGAAGTTTTCCCTGGAGGCTGGAAAGTAAAATATGAGCCCTGCATTGACAGTGTTACGATAACCTGCTGACACAAGACATCTTCCCGGATGAGGAGGAACCAGGCCAACCTAACTGGCTTCTTAGCAGCCATGATGCCTGCAACATGCTTGTTGCCAAACTAGGAGTGAGGCTCTGGGTCCTACCTCAACTGAGTGGAAGATCATTTCCAATGGAGGAGGGCCTTTGCCCCCTTCTGAACCTCCAGTCCACCCATAATAAAAGAGGTGAAGTCCAGAAGCCAGTCACGCCTATAATCTGTGTGAACAACGACCCCAACCCAAAGAAACAAACTGAAGTAAAAAGAAATAATACTCAGAAAAAAAAAAAAAGATAATGACACTAGGATAATAGGACACAAAGGATTGGACAGGCAGGGAAGAGGAACGCAGTCATACAGACAGGGAAAATTCAAGGCTGTGGTCTCAGTTACCACCAGGGCAAGCTTTTTTTATATATATATAGTTTTCAAGATTTGGCTTCATTTAAAATACCTTCCTCACTATTTATTATTTAATATTTTACAATTTATTCTTCCAAAGCTGGGGAACAGTTCACTATTTGGCACTCTCCATAACCACATGGCATATTGCACAGAATAAAATAAATGCACAACACAAAACACAACATGCAGTGCAAAACCACGTCTCCTCTAGCTGCGCTTTAGAAATGAGTAGAACACAAGATGTGTGTTAGTTACCCTGGCATACGCTAGACTAGTAACAGCTGAGGCGGGAGTTGTTAGTGAAGTGCACGTGAGATATTGTCTCAGTCTGTTGTAGCAAAGGTCCCGCCGGGGAGCCAGGCTGGCCTGCAGACCGCCCACCACCACAACCCTCAGATGCTGGTGCAATCAGCGGGAGGTGGCAAGCAGAGCAGGGCAAGATAACAACACTCAGCCTCACAAGGGCTCAAGGCAAGAGGGAGTAGCAAGAGGCAAGAGATTGCCTGGCCCCCAGCACACCCAACGCTCCACCCACCATAGGAACACCCCCATCCCCACAACACTGACACTCACCCACCTACAAGGACAAGTCATGTCAGCAACAGGGGGTGGGGGTTCAGGAAAAGGTATTAACACCAACAAATTAAAAGCCAAGTAGCAATTTAGGTAAAGGTCTAGAAGGCTACAACCAAATATAAAAAAAAATGATAAAAAGTAAAGAAGTAAAACCAAAGCAATATGTTACAAAAAAAATGATGACTTGTGAAACAAAGTGGGTTTATAATTTTTTAATGAAGAAAAATACAATATTATAAAGATAAAGGGATTTAGTTTTTAAAGAAGAAAAGTGCCATTGACACATGAGGTAGGGTTTTAAAATGTGAATGGTGGTGGGTAGAATGGACAGCAGAATACAGGATGGTCTGGGCACTCACCAGTCATGAGACCAGTGAGTGGTCTATGTCATGAGAAATGGAAATTTGGGTTAGTCTACTAATCAAGAGACTGGCAACCCACAATTATATGTGAGAAAAGTTAAACAATGATGTGGAAGAAACCACAATCAGTCTTGGGGAGGGGG
>NW_027199967.1:0-25940 GCF_038502225.1 Cherax quadricarinatus
CAGGATCATGCAAAGAGTAGAAAAGGTTGTGTTGGTTAGTGGGTCTGCGAATGTCTTCGTCAAGGAGAGAGGTCCAGTAGTCATGTCGTGTCTCAAGTTTGTCTATCTGTCTGTCACTGAGCCTCTTCCAGTACAGATTCAGCGCAGGGACGTCTAACTGGGCATGGAGAGACTCGCTTGTGGCGAAGTCCTCCCATCTGACATCAAGCACCCAGCGCAGCGCCTTGTTCTGGACACGCTGCAGTTTAAGTAAGTTTGTTTTTGCTGCAAGAGAGAGGGCTAGAGGAGAGTAAGTTATCAGAGGACGTATTAGGGATTTGTAGAGGTGTAGTTTGGTGCGTTGAGAGGCATGTTTCAGCTTGTAGAGGCCCGCAAGGGCCTTACTAGCTATTGCATGCCTTGAGTGAATGTGTCCGTGTAAACGAAGAAGGTAGTCAAGATTAACGCCAAGGACAGTGACAGATTGTGTGATAGGGAAGTAAGTGCGGGTGTCAGCTGTTCTGAGTTCGACAGGTAATGGAGGATCACGTTTCCTGTAGTTAAAATACGTAATGCTGGATTTTGCTGCATTGGTTTTGATCCTCCATTTTTGTTCCCAGATGGCTATCCTGTCAACCTCATTTTGTGTTTTGTGTGTGAGTGTATCTATATTGGCATGAGTGATAAGTTGTGTAATGTCGTCTGCATAGGCTAGTGTGATGGAGTTGTGGTATACAGGTGTTGGAATGTCGTTAGTGTATAAAATGTAGAGGGTAGGGGAAAGGACAGATCCCTGGGGTACTCCAGCATTTAGTGTGAAGTAGTCAGAGTAACAGCCTTGGAATTTGATTCTCATGGTACGGCCGTCTAGGAAGTTGCAGAGGAGTTTACGAGTATTGAGAGGCAGGTTGAAGTTAGTGCAGAGTTTGTACTTGAGCCCCTCGTGCCACACAGTGTCAAAAGCTTTTTCAACGTCTTTTGCAACCAGGGCTGTCCTGTTTCTTTGTTTTGTGTTTATGTGGATGTAGTTGAGAATGATGTTAATGGCATCCTGTGTGGATCTGTGTGTTCTGAAGCCAAACTGGCCATCTGAAAGTAGAGAATTATGTTCCAGGTATCTGCGAAGGCGATGATTAATGAGTTTTTCAAAGAGTTTTCCTAAAGTTTCGAGGAGGCTGATAGGGCGATAGTTTCTAGGGTCAGAGTGATCTTTATTGGGTTTAGGAAGGAGGATAGCAGTAGCAGCTTTGAAGAGGGAAGGGAAGTATCCAGAGGCAAGGGAGGCATTGAGGAGGTTTGTGTAGGCAGTAATGATAGAGTCAGGAAGGTGTTTCAGGATAATATGGTTTAGGCCAGAGGCACCAGGAGCCTTTGGAGGAAGGTGTCTGAGGAGAGTTTTAATGTCTGTGTTGGTGAAAGGAGTGTCGAGTTCTTGGGAGGAGGTAAGAGTGTCTAGATGTATGTGGCTGTCTGGTGTTGTTTCTTGTGTGTGTGCAGTGTTCCAGTGTTCTATGTTCTGAATGTGTTGAATAACGTTAGGGCGAGGTGGGTGAGGGTGGAAGATGTTCTCCCAGATGTGTTTGAAGATGTTGGTAGCAGCCTGTGGGTCTGAGATGTGTGTGTTGTTGTGGGTGATGTGTTTGAATTTGTTGGTGGGAGTAGTGCCTCTGATTTTTTTGATAAAGTTCCAGAAGGCTTTAGTGTTTTTAACACGCTGCCTGTCCGCTTGTTGTATTAGTCGTGACCAGTGATTGTTGTGGTCTTGGTCTAGGCTGTGTAAAATGTTGTTTCTAAGGTAAGTGAGATCTAATCGGACTTGATTAAATCTATGTGTGTTGTAGAGGAAGCGGTTGTGGTAGCAGATAATTAGTCTTCTTGTTCTGAGTGATGGTTTGAAGGAATAACGAGTGGTGTGAGTTTTCTTTGGTATTGCGATGTTGGCTGCTTGTGTAATGGTGTCCTGGATGAGATCAAGTTGAGTATCGATGTCAGAGATAGGTTTGTTGTTGTAGTCATAGGTGAGGTTAATATTGTCTATGTGTTGTTTGAAAGCATCCCAGTCAGCGTTCTTGTAGGAGAATGAAGGTGTGGTTGGAATGAGGATAGGGTTGGAGGAGATGTGTAAGATGACTGGGATGTGATCAGAGCCTGTAATAGGGCCAGGTGAGATGTAATGTTGAAATAGAGAGCTGGCTCGGTTTGCCAGAATGATGTCTGGTTTGCCTTGGCCCGTGTGGTTGAAGAAGGTATTGAAGTCTGGGCCAAGATGAATTAGGTGTTTATGGTTTGTGAAGTTGAGTAATTGGTGACCAAGTTGGTTGTTACTGGTGTGATGAAAGGCAGTGTGTTTGGCATTCATGTCAGCTAGTAGGTAAGTTGGTGTGTTGGTGTAGTTGAAGACTAAGGAGAGGTCGTGTATGTTGAGAGTAGTGTTTGGGCGAGCATAGGTGGTGAAAAAGATAAAGGGGCCAAGGTGGGTGTGTATTCTGACCGCAAGACAGTGTTGGTGAATAAAAGGGATTGGGAGAAATTCATGTTTTATGTTGGAATTGACAAGGATGGCAACCCCATCGTGGGGATCATAGGGGGACTGTAGTGCAGTATAACCATAATGGCGGATACATTGAGGGGCTTTGAGGCAGGTACTGTTTAGCAAAACAATATCTGGCCTCTCTGCTTCAAGGAGCTCGGCCAGTAGGTGTCTAATTGTAAAGTAAGAACGTACGTTGAACTGAATCACCTTAAACGTGATTTAATGGTTTCGTCTTAGCAAAGTTAATGTCGGGGGAGGAGTTTGGATTAAAGCCCGTGATAGTGGTGCCATCAGTGGATGTGTGTTTGTAGGTGCTACGGACCCGTTTCCTGGAGGGGGAGGAAGAGATGGATCTGTTTTTATGTTCTTTGGTCTGTCCGTCAGAAGTTGGGGCAGGTTTAGGTTTGAGTGGATTTTGTCTGGAGGAGGTGGAGTTGGACCTGGATGAGGTTTTGGTTGTGGTGGAGTGGGCGAAGGTGGATGCAGAGGAAGTGGAAGTTTTGGTAAGCTGTGAGGAAGTGGAAGCTTTGGAAGGGGATGAAGTGGGTAAGGAAGTGGGGGGAGGGGTGGTCGTAGCAGTAGCAGTAGGGGTGTTGGTGGGAGGTGTAGAATTAGTGAAGAGAGGTAGTGGAGGAGGAGAGCTGGTGGGAGTAGGAAGTGGCGGGGTGGGAGAGAGGAAGGAGGGAGAGGTTGTAGGAGGCTTGGAAGAGAAGCAGGAAGGAGGGATAATTAAAGAGGGAAGATTGTTAGCAGACAAGATTAGGTTAAGGACATGTGAGTAGTCTGATTGGTAAGCTTGTGAGATTACCATTGCAGAGTGGGCAGCAGTGGCAAGTTGACAATTAGTTTTGTAGTCTAGTGTGGGTGTAGAAGGAGAAGTGCTTGTAGTCTGTGTGTTGGTGTTTGATGTGTGTAGAGTAGAAGAGGTAGACCAAGTGCGTGGGGAGGCCCAGGCATTGGGGGTAGGGGAGGGAGGTGTGGAAGGGGAGGGAGGTAAGGAAGGGGAGGGAAGAGCAGGGAAGGGGTTGGGGAGGGAGGGAGGTTGGCTTGCTCTGAGGGAGGAGAGAATGTGCTTTCTAGAAGGGCAGGAATTTGCAACTGCAGTGTGTGACCCGCCGCAGTTAGAACATTTAAGGGGGAGGTTGCAAGTATTCCAGAAGTGGCCAGTTGCTGAACATCTGGAGCAGACTTGTGTAGATGTGCATGTGTTTTTGTCGTGGCCGAATTTGTAGCATTTAAGACATTGTGTGATTGGGTGGAAGTTCGGAGTGAAGAGAGCATTTGGAGGAATGCGGATGGTCTTGGCAAAGATTCCTTGACTGAAGAGTGTAGAGGCGTCAGCAGGAGTAGAACAGCGTATTTTGAGAATGGTAGAGTTTTCTGGTCTGTAAATATCGTCAACAGAGACTTTGTTCTTAGTACTGATATCTTTTATTAAGTCTTCTTTGTCTGTGTTTAGCAATGACTGTGCTTTTGGCACGGTGCTCAGGAGTCCAAATAATGGTGAAGCCTGCGTTGAGAAGTTTTTGTCTGGTATCGCTTGAGGTGTACGCTTCGTAGGAATGTTTGTCAAGAAGGAGTTTGAAGCCTGAGTTGGTTTTGAAGACTTTAAGTTGAGGTGCACCAGTGATCTGATATAATAAATTTTCCGGACAGATAGTGGCATCAGGATTAGAAAATTTGAGGTTTAGCGAGAAGGAATTGGATTTAGAAGAAGCAGAGGCAGGTGTGGGAGGTTGGGAGAGAGTGGAAGGGGGGTGGGAGGTGGAAGGCAACGAAGGCATCGTCTAATTACGAAAAGATGTAATTGGAGGTGACAATCGGCCAAAAAGTGAGAGTACTCAGCTAGGCAAGTACGTGTAAGTAGACACACGTACTTGCCTGGCACAGGACACTGAGGAGGTGAACTGTAGCTTGATGGAGCACTGTATATCCTGAGTGGTGGCGAGACTGGCTGTATGGCGTGCAGTCAACAGGCGAAGAGAATTCAGGCAGCAAGAGGCTTCCTGCCCTTCGGTCGGCAACCACCGACGCACCAATCCTGATGGTGGAGAGGAAGACGAAGGTCCAGCAAGCACTACTCAAAGCACTACTCAACACGGGGTAATTCGAGAGAGGCGAGATCGTCGATGTGTTAGGTAAGCACACGTCACCACTCGAGCTAAGTCGACTGACACTTCAACTTGTTGTTTATATCTTACCCTAACTGCCTCCTCCTTTGGTCTGTGCACATTCACCTCTCTCTTACTTGCTTCTTCCACTTTCCTTGTATCCCATCTACCTTTTACTCTCATTGTAGGTACAACTAAAAAGTTATCTGATATATCTGTGGCCCCTCTATAAACATGTTCATCCCGAAGTCGACCTAACAGTCTATTATCTACCAATACGTAGTGCAACAAACTACATAAGAACATAAGAAAGGAGGAACACTGCAGCAGGCCTGTTGGCCCATACTAGGCAGGTCCTTTACAATTCATCCCACTAACAAACATTTGACCAACCCAATTTTCAATGCTTCCCAAGAAATAAGCTCTGATGTGGTATAAACCTTGGTAATAAATACCTACAAGTTGGTTTAGAAAGACACGTAAGCAAACACTATAACATATTTATTAGAAAACGTTTCGGTCCTGGGACCTTGATCACTTCTAATATCATTAAGCCCTATATCATATCTTGTATACTTATTTATCCTCTTTTTCTTTATGTGCTGCCTATAACCAAACCCCTTTCTGTGCATAGTTCAATCAAATGCTCCCCATTATCATTTACAACTGGCACCCCAAGCTTACCTACCACACCCTCCCTAAATGTTTCTCCTACTTTAACATTTAGGTCTCCTACCACAATTACTCTATCGCTTAATTAACTCGAAAGTTTCTACACATTCGCTTAACATCTCCCAAAATCTCTCTCTCTCTCCTCTACACTCCTCTCTTTTCCAGGTGCACACACACTTACTATGATCCACTTTCCGCATCCACCCCTTATTTTAGTCCACATAATCCTTGAACTTATACATTTATATTCCCTCTTTTCTCTCCATCAGTGATCCTTCAACATTATTGCTACCCCTTTCTTAGCTCTAATTCTCTCAGATACTTCTGACTTGATCCCATTTATTTATCCCCACTGAAACTCCCCTACCCCCTTCAGCTTAGGGCCAGGACATCCAACTTATTTTCATTCATAACATTAGCAATCATTTCTTTCTTATCATCAGCACTACATCCACGCATAATTAAACATCCCAGTTTTATAAAGTTTTCTTTTTTCTTGTTTTTAGTAGTTTATACAAGAGAAGGCGTTACTAGCCCATTGGTCCTGGCATTTAGTCGTCTCCTACGACACACAAAACGTACAGAAGAAGAATTCTGTTCCACTTCTCCATGGAGATAAGCAGAAATAAACAAGAACAAGAACTAGGAAGAAAATTGAATAAAACCCAAAGGGGTTATTATATATATTCTTGTACATGTATGTGTAGTGTGACCGAAGTGTAAGTAGAAGTAGCAAGACGCACCTGAAATCTTACATGTTTATGAAACGGAAAAAATACACCAGCAATCCTACCATCGTGTAAAACAATTACAGGCTTCCGTTTTACACCCGGCAGGATGGTAGTACCTCCCTGAGCGGTTGTTGTCTACCACAATATACTGTATATATATATATATATATATATATATATATATATATATATATATATATATATATATATATATATATATATATATATATTTATATATATATATATATGTCGTGCCGAATAAGTAAAACTAGTCAATTAGCAAGAACTCATTTAAAATTAAGTCCTTTCTGAAATTTTCCTTCATACGTTTAAAGATATATTTTTTTCATTAATGTTAATGTAAAAATTTTTAATTTTGCACCAAAAGAATTTTAGAAGACTTACCTAACCTTATTATAACAAGATCAATTTATTTTAGCCTAACCCTATAAAATATATTTTAAATTTGTTTACAGTAATTTAATACTATATATATATAAATATATATATATATATATATATATATATATATATATATATATATATATATATATATATATATATATATATATATATATATATGAGGAGGTAAATAACATTATCAAGAGGAGCCTCACAACAGCTGGATGCCCAGCAGTAAGGGAGCCACCCCAACTATGCAGATCTGATGGCAGCCAGAAGCCTCCAGATGGTATCACCCTTCAAGCCTGGACAGATGGGAAGCAGGTGGTGTGGGACTATACATGTGCATCTACCTTGGCTGATACCTATCTCCAATACACCAGGGAGGAAGGAGGGGCAGCTGCCAGCTTCAGGGAGTCCCAAAAGTCTAGAAAATATGGAGAACTTGCCCATCATTATATGTTTGTTCCCATAGGCTCAGAGACCCTTGACTCATGGGGAAAGAGTGCATCTAAATTCCTTAAGGAGCTGGGAAAAAGACTCATCAGGGTAACTAGGGATCCCAGGGCAGCTAGTTTTCTGTTCCAGCGGCTCAGTGCGGCTGTTCAAAGGGGTAATGCCTGCTGTATTTTGGGCACACGCCCCAGCTCTGAGGAGCTGGATGAGATTTTCGCCTTGTAATCGCTAAAATATATATATATATATATATATATATATATATATATAATATACATATATAAATAAATATATATATATATGTATATATACGTATATATAAAATATATATATATATATATATATATATATATATATATATATATATATATATATATATATATATATATATATATATATATACTTATATATATATAAATATATATATATATGTCGTGCCGAATAGGCAGAACTTGCGATCTTGGCTTAAATAGCAACGTTCATCTTGCCATATAGGACAAGTGAAAATTTGTGTATGCAATAATTTCGCCCAAATCATTCTGAACCTAACGAAAAAAATATATTTCACTGTGTTTGTTTAGTATTAAATTATTGTAAACAAATCTAAAATATATTTAGTTGGGTTAAGCTAAAATAAATTGTTCTTTTTATAATAAGGTTAGGTAAGTTTTCTAAGATTCTTTTGGTGCAAAATTAAATTTTTTTACATTAACATTAATGAAAAAAATATATCTTTAAACGTATAAGAGAAAATTTTAGAAAGAACTTAATTTTAAATGAGTTCTTGCTAATTGACCAGTTTTACATATTCGGCACGACACACACACACACACACACACACACACACACACACACACACACACACACACACACACACACACACACCACAAACACACCAAACACATACACACAAACACACACAAACACACACACACACACACACACACACACATATATATATATATATGTATATAAATAAATATAAATGTATATATATATATATATATATATATATATATATATATATATATATATATATATATATATATATATATATATATATATATATATATATATGTCGTGCCGAATAGGCAGAACTTGCGATCTTGGCTTAAATAGCAACGCTCATCTTGCCATATAGGACAAGTGAAAATTTGTGTATGCAATAATTTCGCCAAAATCATTCTGAACTTAACGAAAAAAATTATTGTAAACAAATCTAAACATATTTAGTTGGGTTAGGCTAAAATAAATTGTTCTTGTTATAATAAGGTTATGTAAGTTTTTTAAGTTCCTTTTGGTGCAAAATATATAAATTTCTACATCAACATTAATGAAAAAAATATATCTTTAAACGTATAAGAGAAAATTTTAGAAAGGACTTAATTTTAAATGAGTTCTTGCTAATTGACCAGTTTTACATATTCGGCACGACATTATATATATATATATATATATATATATATATATATATATATATATATATATATATATATATATATATATATATATATATTTATATATATATATATATATATATATTACAAATATATAGGGAAGTACCACATCTATAGGTGGAATGTGGACCCTCATCCTCATAGAAGACACTAAACGTACCTCAGTGAAAGCTCAAGGTTCTCCCAGGAGCTTAAAAAGCAACGCTCATCTTGCCATATAGGACAAGCGAAAATTTGTGTATGCAATAATTTCGCCAAAATCACTCTGAATCTAACGAAAAAATTTTATTTAACTGTGTTTGTTTAGTATTAAATTATTGTAAACAAATCTAAAATATATTTAGTTGGGTTAGGCTAAAATATATTGTTCTTGTTATAATAAGGTTAGGTAAGTTTTCTAAGATTCTTTTGGAGCAAAATTAAAATTTTTTGCATTAAAATTAATGAAAAAAATGTATCTTCAAACGTATAAGAGAAAATTTTAGAAAGGACTTATTTTTAAATGAGTTCTTGCTAATTGACCAGTTTTACATATTCGGCACGACATATATATATATATATATATATATATATATATATATATATATATATATATATATATATATATATATATATATATATATATATATATATAATGTATATATATATATATATAATGCGTATATATATATATATATATATATATATATATATATATATATATATATATATATATATATATATACGCATAGTACGCAGTAAGCCGACCTTAGCGACTATGCCTGACTACATTAAAAACTAAACTCTTTTACTGAATAATTATTTTTTCATTGACAATATAGTAGTAGTAGTAATAATAATAATAATAATAATATCTGTATTTCTACAAGTAGATGTACAAGGTATACAGGCGTAGCTGACATCAGTGACATACGTACTACTATATAGAAAGCTGCTTGTTAAGTAGAAAATTTCGGAGAAATTAGGTCCGTTTCGTCCCAGGATGTGACCCACACCAGTCGACTAACACCCAGGTAAACATTTTTTTACTGATGGGGAACATAGACAACCAGTGTAAGGAAACACGCCCAATGTTTCTACCCTTACCGGAAACGAATCCGGATCCTTTCCGTGTGAAGCGAGAGCTTTGGCCACCAGGCCACCAATGCACCTCGCAGAAACAAGTAAAAGTATATACACAAAAATATAGCAGCCTACAGGATTCGAACTCATGTTTTTCACTGTCCACGAGTGTTTCTTAGCTCTCACCATGACGCCTTTAACTACTTAGGTACAAATGCCTTAAAATGCTGGGTAACTTGCTTACAAGCCATGTTTTTTCCTATGCTGGGTACAGTAGTGTGAGCCTCAGCCATGATCTACAACTATTTCATTCTCCTGTGAGTTCTGGCCTCACCAGTCTTACTATACTCAACGTACCTCGCGGAAACAAGCGAAAGTATATGCCCAGAAACATCGCAGCCATCTGGAATCAAACCTATGTTTCTCGCTGTCCACGAGTGTGGCCTAGCTCTCACTGTAACGCCTTATTTAGGAGGAGGAGAATGAAATAACTGGAGACCATGGTTGAGGCTAACTGGTGTGCCAGGCGCTACGTAAAACATGGCTTGTAATCAGGCCACCTAGCGTTTTGAGGTATCTAGCTAAGTGGTTTAGTCGTCACCATGGGAGCTAAGCCATACTAGTGAACAGCGATAACAACGGATTCGAATCCTGCTGGTTGCGATATTTCTGTGTAAATATTATCACTTGTTTCTGCGAGGTGCATTGAATGTATAGGTAGTGGGAAATGTTTAAAGTTTTTTTATGATCGTATTGGCAACTAGGAAGAATGACTGGTTCATATGTTATGCGAATTTCATCTGTGGTAGAGTTTCATCAGGATCTCTAGTACTCGACTCACAAATTCTACATATTCCTCTTACATTATGAGGTAGTGAGTGCACACTCAGAATGTATGGGCTAGTCATGAATTTTGCATTTTCTTCTTTTAAGCCTGAGAAGTAAGACCTAATTTCATTACGGAGGGAAGACAAGTGATGACAAAACCAGAATAACTTGCTTGCGTACCCGCTGGAAACACCTGGTAGTACGCGTACCCTATTTTGGGAAGCCTCCAGTACAGATGATCTCCCGGTAAACATTATATTGCTAAGACTGACTGTTCAGTTTTTGTTAGTTCAACACATACCATATAAATCAACTGTGTCCTGTTTCTTGTGTCAGCAAAACCTGTGAGGCAGAAGAGGAGAGTTGAAATACGAATGATGCACTTTAATAACCTAAGCTGCACGACATGCATGTTCCACCACTTTTATTACTGTGCTAGAAGTAGCGGTCGGAGATGAAGCGCTGTGTGATGCTCTCTTTAATACTGCTGTAACATATTTCACGAAATTTGCAAATAAGGTCTTTAACACTATCGTTACTTTGTCAATAAACAGTAAAGAATGGCTCATTCATTTATAACAAGGGTATCTGACCGCCCAGCTGAGCGAGGTGAATGCACCTCTTGAATTTTTTCTTCAGTATTGACTTTGAGTTAGCAAGTCCTCGTCAAGCACTGAGATTCATGACTCATTCTAATTTTTACATTAATATCACTAGAGTTAATGAGAATAACCTGAAGCAGAATTCACGAGACACATCCGCAACATAACATTAGAGTTGATGAGACAGGCCTGCAACAGAACATCTGTACAGTTGATGACAGACCTACAGTTGATGAGACACACCTGTGGCAGAACATCAATACAGTTGATGAGATAGTCCGACAACAGAACATCAATGCGGTTGATGAGACAGACCTACAACAGAATATCAATACAGTTGATGAGACAGACCTAAAATAGAACAATACAGTTGATGAGACAGTCCAACAACAGAACATCAATACAGTTGATAAGACATACCTACAACAGAACATGAATACAATTGATGAGACAGACCTGCAGCATAACATCTGTACAGTTGATGAGACAGTCCGACAACAGAACATCAGTACAGTTGATGAGACAGACCAACAACAGAACATCAGTACAGTTGATGAGACAGACCTACAACAGAGCATGAATACAGTTGATGAGACACACCTGTGGCAGAACATCAATACAGCTGATGAGACAGTCCGACAACAGAACACCAGTATAATTGATGAGACAGACCTACAACAGAATATCAATACAGTTGATGAGAAAGACCTACAAAAGAACATCAATAAAGTTGATGAGACAGACCTACAACAGAATATCAATACAGTTGATGAGACAGACCTCCAACAAAACATCAATACAGTAGATGAGACAGGCCTGCAGCATGACATCAATACAGTAGATGAGACAGACCTGCAGCATGACATCAATACAGTTGATGAGACAGACTTACAATAGAATATCAGTACAGTTGATGACAGACCTGCAGCAGAACATCATTACAGTTGATGAGACAGACCTACAACAGAACATCAATACAGTTGATGAGACAGTCCAACAACAGAACATCAATACAGTTAATAAGACATACCTACAACAGAACGTGAATACAGTTGATGAGACAGACCTGCAGCATAACATCTGTACAGTTGATGAGACAGTCCGACAACAGAACATCAGTACAGTTGATGAGACAGACCTACAACAGAACATGAATACAGTTGATGAGACACACCTGTGGCAGAACATCAATACAGCTGATGAGACAGTCCGACAACAGAACATCTGTACAATTGATGAGACAGACCTACAACAGAATATCAATACAGTTGATGAGACAGACCTACAACAGACCATGAATACAGTTGATGAGACACATCTGTGGCAGAACATCAGTACAGCTGATGAGATAGTCCGACAACAGAACATCAGTACAATTCAGGAAACAGACCTACAACAGAATATCAATACAGTTGATGAGAAAGACCTACAACAGAACATCAATACAGTTGATGAGACAGACCTACAACAGAATATCAATACAGTTGATGAGACAGACCTCCAACAAAACATCAATACAGTAGATGAGACAGACCTGCAGCATAACATCAATACAGTTGATGAGACAGACCTGCAGCATAACATCTGTACAGTTGATGAGACAGTCCGACAACAGAACATCAGTACAATTGATGAGACAGACCTACAACAGAATATCAATACAGTTGATGAGAAAGACCTACAACAGAACATCAATACAGTTAATGAGACAGACCTACAACAGAATATCAATACAGTTGATGAGACAGACCTCCAACAAAACATCAATACAGTTGATGAGACAGACCTGCAGCATAACATCAATACAGTTGATGAGACAGACCTACAATAGAATATCAGTACAGTTGATGACAGACCTGCAGCAGAACATCATTACAGTTGATGAGACAGACCTACAACAGAACATCAATACAGTTGATGAGACAGTCCAACAACAGAACATCAATACAGTTGATAAGACATACCTACAACAGAACATGAATACAGTTGATGAGACAGACCTGCAGCATAACATCTGTACAGTTGATGAGACAGTCCGACAACAGAACATCAGTACAGTTGATGAGACAGACCTACAACAGAACATGAATACAGTTGATGAGACACACCTGTGGCAGAACATCAATACAGCTGATGAGACAGTCCGACAACAGAACATCTGTACAATTGATGAGACAGACCTACAACAGAATATCAATACAGTTGATGAGAAAGACCTACAACAGAACATCAATACAGTTGATGAGACAGACCTACAACAGAATATCAATACAGTTGATGAGACAGACCTCCAACAAAACATCAATACAGTAGATGAGACAGACCTGCAGCATAACATCAATACAGTTGATGAGACAGACCTACAATAGAATATCAGTACAGTTGATGACAGACCTGCAGCAGAACATCATTACAGTTGATGAGACAGACCTACAACAGAACATCAATACAGTTGATGAGACAGTCCAACAACAGAACATCAATACAGTTAATAAGACATACCTACAACAGAACGTGAATACAGTTGATGAGACAGACCTGCAGCATAACATCTGTACAGTTGATGAGACAGTCCGACAACAGAACATCAGTACAGTTGATGAGACAGACCTACAACAGAACATGAATACAGTTGATGAGACACACCTGTGGCAGAACATCAATACAGCTGATGAGACAGTCCGACAACAGAACATCTGTACAATTGATGAGACAGACCTACAACAGAATATCAATACAGTTGATGAGAAAGACCTACAACAGAACATCAATACAGTTGATGAGACAGACCTACAACAGAACATCAATACAGTTGATAAGACATACCTACAACAGAACATGAATACAGTAGATGAGACAGGCCTGCATCATAACATCAATACAGTTGATCAGACAGACTTACAATAGAATATCAGTACAGTTGATGACAGACCTGCAGCAGAACATCATTACAGTTGATGAGACAGACCTACAACAGAACATCAATACAGTTGATGAGACAGTCCAACAACAGAACATCAATACAGTTGATAAGACATACCTACAACAGAACATGAATACAGTTGATGAGACAGACCTGCAGCATAACATCTGTACAGTTGATGAGACAGTCCGACAACAGAACATCAGTACAATTGATGAGACAGACCTACAACAGAACATGAATACAGTTGATGAGACACACCTGTGGCAGAACATCAAGACAGCTGATGAGACAGTCCGACAGCAGAACATCTGTACAATTGATGAGACAGACCTACAACAGAATATCAATACAGTTGATGAGAAAGACCTACAACAGAGCATCAACACAGTTGATGAGACAGACCTACAACAGAATATCAATACAGTTGATGAGACAGACCTCCAACAAAACATCAATACAGTTGATGAGACAGACCTGCAGCATAACATCAATACAGTTGATGAGACAGACCTACAATAGAATATCAGTACAGTTGATGACAGACGTGCAGCAGAACATCAATACAGTTGATGAGACAGACCTACAACAGAACATCAATAGTTGATGAGACAGTCCAACAACAGAACATCAATACAGTTGATAAGACATACCTACAACAGAACATGAATACAGTTGATGAGACAGACCTGCAGCATAACATCTGGTTTTCCGCCCTAGAGGGCGGAAAACCAGAGATCTGGTGGACGAACCAGGAAGGAAAGATTGGGAGTTAGAGCTCCAAAAAGGGGAGGAAGAGTGGGGAAGGAAGATAGAAGAGCTTGGCAAGATAATGGAGGAAAGGATAGCTGAAGAGTGCAGGAAGTGGGAGCTAAAAGTCTTAGCAGCAGAAGCTAGGATACAATACTTAGAAGAGAAACTAAAAAACCTAAAACAGATTAGAGAGACAAATGACAATTCAGATGCGACATCAGGGAATTCTGTCAGGCACAGACAAGGGGACGGTAAGAAACAAAGGAGATATGCTGAACGCAAAGGCCCTATCAGACCCACGTGGGGCCAGGGAAAAGATGAGGAGCACACTAAGGACAAATGACAGGTCTGAAGACAATGAAGGTATGTTATATGCAGAGACTTTAACAGCCAACTGCAGTAGCAAGGAACAGCTGATCATGAAAGACAGTTCACTGAGCATAGAATTTTCACCAAGGACAGGGATTGAAGGCAAGAACATTTCAATGGAAAGAACTAAAACACCTCATAGGATGCAAATGGAGACTCAGTGGGAGGAGGAAACAGAGAGGTCAGTTTTTGTCTACAGGCTCCAAGAAGCCGAAGGGGACAACTTTGAAGAAATAAAACGCGAGGAGGAAAAAATGATTGAAGGCATCATAAAAACAATAGGTGAGGGCGATATGACCCAGGTGGCAAATTTTCGGAGAATTGGGTGGTTTTTGAGTGGAAAGAAATGGCCTGTTAAAGTAATTTTCAAGGAAGAATCAGCTCGAACCAGGATCCTGCAAGAGAAAGCACAACTGAGGGACAAACCAGGGCACCAGAGAGTATACCTCGATCATGACAGAACACAAGAAGAAAGGACTAAACTGAAAGAGAGGGTACAGAGACACAAGGAGGAACGAGAGGCATTGATGAAGATGAGCAAGACCCAGACACAGGAGGAAGGGCAAACACACCCCGCAAAAACTCCCACAGAAAGACTTCAACTGCGACAATCCCATTGCAACTGAGCAATCTAAACCAAAATCCACACACTGTTCCCTCTGCCACCAACCCCCACATCACAAACCTCACCCCAACAGCTGCCCATTATGGGCATTCTGACCCCACCCCCCTCATCACAAACCCCACCCACACCACAGCCCCCATAGGCCCCCACCAAGGCTCTCACTCCCCCAACCCCAATATTCTCCCAGGACCACAGTGATAGAAAAGAAGCTGAAGGTTTGGTATATAAACGCGGACAGAATAACGAATAAATATGAGGAGTGACACGAAAGAATCAACGAGAAATCCCCAGACATCATAGCAGTCACAGAAGTGAAACTCGCTGAGACAATAACAGATGCAATCTTCCCACCGGGATATCAGATCCTGAGGAAAGATAGAAGTAGAGGGAGAGGAGGGGGTTGCACTGCTCATAAAAAACCGATGGGGATTTGAGGAAATGGAAGGCATGGACGTGATTGGAGAAAGAGACTACATAGTAGGTACAGTTCAGTCTGGAGAACATAAAGTAGTCATTGGAGTGATGTATAACCCACCACAGAACTGCAGGAGGCCAAGAGAGGAGTACGAAGAAAACAACAGAGTGATGGTGGACACACTGGCCGAGGTGGCAAGAAGAGCTCACTCGAGCAGAGCAAAGTTGCTGATAATGGGCGATTTCAACCACAGGGAGATCGACTGGGAAAACCTGGAGCCACATGAGGGTCCCGAAACATGGAGAGCCAAGATGATGGATGTGGTACTTGAAAACCTCATGCATCAACATGTCACGGACACTACCAGAGAGAGAGGGGAGGATGAGCCAGCAAGACTGGATCTTGTGTTCACCCTGAGCAGTTCAGACATTGAGGACACCACTTACGAGAGGCCCCTTGAAGCTAGCGATCACGTGGTTCTGAGTTTTGTTTATATAGAAGATTTACAAGTGGAGAAGGTAACAGGAATTGAATGGGAAAAGAAAAACTATAAAAGGGGGACTACACAGGTATGAGGAACTTCCTGCAGGAGGTTCAGTGGGACAGAGAACTGGTAGGAAAATCAGTAAGCGAGATAATGGATTATGTAACAACAAAGTGCAAGGAGGCAGAAGAAAGGTTTGTTCCCAAGGGAAATAGAAATAATAGGAAGACCAAACCGAGTCCTTGGCTTATCCGAAGGTGTAGGGAGGCAAAAACTAAATGCACCAGAGAATGGAAAAGGTACAGGATGCAAAGGACTCAGGAAAATAAGGAGATTAGTAGAAGAGCCAGAAACGAATGTGCACAGATAAGGAGGGAGGCCCAGCGACAGTACGAAAATGACATAGCATCGAAAGTCAAGTCTGACCCGAAACTGCTGTATAGCCACATTAGGAGGAAGACAACTGTCAAAGACCAGGTGATCAGGCTGAGTAAAGAAGGTGGGGAACTCACAAGAAATGATCAAGAGGTATGTGAGGAGCTCAACATGATATTTAAGGAAGTATTTACAGTGGAGACAGGAAGGCCTCTGGGAAGACAGACCAGATGGAGACACCAACAAGGAATATACCAACAAGTGTTGGATGACATACATACAAATGAGGAGGAGGTGAAGAAGCTCCTATGGGACATCGATACCTCAAAGGCAATGGGACTGAACAACATCTCCCCGTGGGTCCTTAGAGAGGGAGCAGATATGCTGTGTGTGCACTTACCATAATCTTCAACATATCCCTGGAAACTGGGCAACTACCTGAGGTATGGAAGACGGCAAATGTAGTTCCCATTTTTAAAAAAAAAGGAGACAGAAAAGAGGCACTAAACTATAGACCTGTGTCACTGACGTGTATAGTATGCAGAGTTATGGAGAAGATTATCAGGAGGAGAGTTGTGGAGCACCTGGAATGGAACAAGAGTTTAAAAGGCAACCAGCATGGATTCATGGAAGGAAAATCCTGTGTCACAAACCTTCTGGAGTTTTATGATGTAGTAACAGAAGTAAGACACGAGAGAGAGGGGTGGGTTGATTGCATCTTCTTGGACTGCAAGAAGGCCTTTAATACACTTCCTCACAAGAGATTAGTGCAGAAGCTAGAGGATCAGGCGCATATAACAGGAAGGGCACTGCAATGGATCAGAGAATACCTGACAGGGAGGCAACAACTAGTCATGGTACGTAATGAAGTATCACAGTGGGCACCTTTGACGAGCGGGGTCCCACAGGGGTCGGTCCTAGGACCAGTGCTATTTTTTGGTATATGTTAACATGATGGAAGGGTTAGACTCAGAAGTGTCCTTGTTTGCAGACGATGTGAAGTTAATGAGGAGAATTAAATAAGATGAGGATCAGGCAGGACTTCAAAGAGACCTGGACAGACTGGACACCTGGTCGAGCAACTGACTTCTCGAATTTAACCCCGCCAAATGCAAAGAAATGAAGATCGGGGGAGGGCACAGAAGACCGCAGACGGAGTATAGGCTAGCTGGCCAAAAACTGCAAACCTCGCTCAAGCAGAAAGATCTTGGGGTGACCATAACACCGAGCACGTCTCCGGAAGCACACATAAAGCAGATAACTGCTGCAGCCTATGGGCGCCTGGCAAACCTGAGAACATCGTTCCGATATCTTAGTAACGAATCGTTCAAGACACTGTACACCGTGTACGTCAGGCCCATACCGGAGTATGCAGCACCTGTTTGGAACCCGCACTTGATCAAGCACGTCAAGAAAGTAGAGAAAGTGCAAAGGTTTGCGACAAGGTTAGTTCCAGAGCTAAGGGGAATGTCCTATGAAAAAGGTTAAGGGAAATCGGCCTGACGACACTGGAGGACAAGAGGGTCAGGGGAGACATGATAACGACATATAAAATACTGCGCGGAATAGACAATGTGGACAAAGATAGGATGTTCCAGGGAGGGGACACAGAAACAACAGGTCAAAATTGGAAGTTGAAGACTCAGATGAGTCAAAGGGATGTCAGGAATTATTTCTTCAGTCATAGAGTTGTCAAGCAGTGGAATAGCCTAGAAAGTGACGTAGTGGAGGCAGGAACCATACATAGTTTTAAGACGAGGTTTTATAAAGCTCATGGAGCAGGGAGAGAGAGAACCCAGTAGCAACCAGTGAAGAGGCGGGGCCAGGGTCTGAGTCTCGACCCCTGCAACCACAAATAGGTGAGTACAGTTGATGCGCCAGACCTACAACAGAACATCAGTACATTTGATGAGACAGACCTGTAGCATAACATCAATACAGTTATTGAGAAACCTGCAGTAGAGATACACACTAATATATCAAAATGCTTCTGAGTCTTGGTTAAACATTTTTGCTACACTTATTTTTCAAATGTGATGAATAACTTTCCTGCGCCTCACTTGAAGATTCAGTCTATGATTTATCACAGTTGATGTCTCCCTGAAGCTTGTCGAATGCGCAAAGATTGTTATGTTTGGTGTCACCTCCGTCAGCTTGTTTCATTCTCCCAGTCCTGACTTACGCTTTCATCAACAGTCTTGATAAGTTCTACTGTCTGCTACGCACTGACAGCACCTTATAGTCTTACCTGAATTTGGTTTGCTTAGTTATCCTTTCGTTTAGTAAATTATTTTAGAATTAAATCCTTGAAGGACAGCTACAAAGATATGCTGTTTGTCAGTTGGAAGTCTGAGTGAGCAAATTTTTACAAATGAATAGACATTTTAACTAAAGATAATTTACCCTTAGAACGACGCAGTATTGTGAACGTTCGTTTTTACTGACCTTCTCTTTACTCCCAGCGTCTGGCACTACTTGTGTGTTAATGAAGAATATAATTAGTATTTTTTCTGGCATTTGACGATAATGGTTTATTTTTCATCCAAAGGATTTATAAGTTTCTCCCGAGTGTTGTCTCCTGGATGTTAAGTGAGACGGAAAGAAAAGTGCTGACGCGAGAGGTTCCAGAAGCAATCAGATTTTCTTAGGAATTACTACACAAGAAGCATCAATCTGAAATCACGATTTAATGCCTTCTAAAGGCAAAAACAAATTCTGTTATTCTCTTCAAAAAATAATTATTTTAATATCTTCCTTTTCATTTGTGTAATAACTAAAAGTATATGAATATTAATGCATCTATTAAATAAGTGTTCAGAACTGAAGCAAAATTTATCCTGACTCATTGGAACTAAGAGGTATTTAACTGGTAGTCGTTTTTCAGTCTCATAAATTCTCATCCCAGTAATAATTAGCTCATAAAAATATTTTCTTTAATAGAAAAACATACTGTGAAGAGGATCCCTGAAGAGGGTAGAAATATAGAGATCAATCAAATCACTCTCCTGCTTTTCTGTCTCCATGTAGATTATTATTATTAAGCAGTGGTGAGTGTTCATTACATTTTAGTTATTCATATAATGTGAAACATATTTAATTAAAGTGTTCAGAATGATCGTTTGCCTTGGCAACTGTATTGGATTTTTTTCAATTTCCTTATGTGTGACAGAGTGACAAAAAGATTACCAGCAAAGACGGCAGAAATGATAGTTCTAAACCCTTCTCATAGATGGCAGAAATTTTAATCCAGGAACCTTCCAATAAATAGCCACAACTTCATTTCTATATATCTGGCGGAAACTGCAGCTCTAGATGCCTAACATAGATAAGCCTTTCCTTGTAGCTCTGAATCCATCTCATAGATGGCCTCGGCGTGCAAGAAAACTGCAAGAATCTACAGCTTTTCATCTCTTACTAGTAGGTTCATGCGTCTTTGCCGTGGTCTGCGTGCCTGCTCATACATGACGCTCATATTCCAAAACTCGGAAATTATAAAAACCACAGAAATTATAGTTCACCAAGAGGAATGTAGATGGCGGTGATAAGCCAGGTAATAAACAAGATCTATACCTCCATCTTCTGGCGGGACATTCAAACGAGGTAAACGTAATATCTGGTGAGCATGGCTAAAGGCATCTCTCCTTATATTACTTCTCGGCGTTTTCTATTCGTAATTCTCCTCTCATCTATTTCCATTACATTCATAATATATCTCGCGTCTATTTGCATTACACACAAAATACTTTTCCCGTCTCTTTCCAATATATTCATATTATTTCTCGCTTTTAATTCCATTGAGTTCGTAATACTTTTCGCTCTTTCTTTACATTAAATTTCTGGAGATATTTCTCATATTTTCTCGCGCCATCTCTCGGGGAATCCTTGGCATCAAATTGCGAGCAACAAAAAGATATTCAGGGTATGTGATAATTTCGCGCTTGTGGGTTGCAATAATTTCATTTGTAAGGAAATGAAATTGTATAATCCCGAGCAATGAGGAAAAATTGAGAAATATGACATTTATTTAATGTTGATATTAAGTGATTCCCAGAGAGCGAGAGGCACTGCTGTCTGTAGGGCTACTATCTGTTGGCACTGCTGTCTGTAGTGCTACTATCTGTTGGCACTGCTGTCTGTAGTGCTACTATCTGTTGGCACTGCTGTCTGTAGTGCTACTATCTGTTGGCACTGCTGTCTGTAGTGCTACTATCTGTTGGCACTGCTGTCTGTAGTACTACTATCTGTTGGCACTGCTGTCTGTAGTGCTACTATCTGTTGGCACTGCTGTCTGTAGTGCTACTATCTGTTGGCACTGCTGTCTGTAGTACTACTATCTGTTGGCACTTCTGTCTGTAGTACTACTATCTGTAGGTACTACTGTAGGTACTGCTGTAGGTACTGTTTGTAGGTACTGTCTGTAGGTACTGTCTGTAGGTACTGTCTGTAAGTACTGTCTGTAGGTACTGTCTGTAGGCACTGTTATCTGTAAGTACTACTAACTGTAGGTAGTGCTGTCTGTTAGTACTAACTGTGGACACTGCTGTCTTTAGGCACCGCTGTCTGTAGGCACTCTGTAGGTACTACTATCTATAGGTACTACTATCTGTAGTACTACTATCTATAGGTACTACTGTATGTAGGCACTGCTGTTTGTTAGTACTAACTGTAGGCACTGCTGTCTGTAGGTACTACTATCTGTAGGCACTGCTGTCTCTTGTCACTGCTGTCTGTAGTCACTGCTCTCTGTAGGTACTGCTGATTATAGACACTTGTCACTGCGGTCTATAGACACTGATGTCTATCGACACTGCTGTCTGAAGGCACTGCTGCCTGTAGGCAGAGCTGTCTGTAGACACTACTATTTATAGACACTGCTATCTGTAGACACTGATATCCGTCGACACTGCTGTCTAAAGGCATTTCTATCTTTAGACACTCTTCTTTGAAAATACTGTCTATAAACTCTGACACAACCCTGTAAACACTGCCCTGTAGACATTGCCCTAAAGACACTTCCCTGTAGACACTGCCCTGTAAACACTGTACACTGTTTTCAATAGATAATGCTGTGTGTAGACACTAGGCTGTGTAGACACTTTAAGGACTGTTGTCTGTAAACTCTAAGATGAGTTGACACTGTAGGGATTGCTCTCTGTAGACAATAATGTTCATACACGCTGTTGTCTGTAAACAATACTATATGCAGGAGTAGGGGTGTAGAGACACTTCTGTCTCTAGTCACTGTCTATAGATACTGCTGTTTGTAGACGTTGCTGCTTGTAAGCACTGCTGTTCGTAGATACTGCTGTCTATAGACACTGCTGTTATAAGACATTGTAATTTGTCTGAACTGGTGTCTGTACGGACTGCTGTTTGTAGACACTGTTGCATGTAAACACTGTTGTCTATAGACTTTGCTGTCGATAGAAACTGCTGTTTGAAAGCACTGCTGTCTGTAGACACTTTTGTATGTAGACACTGTTGTCAACAGATTGTGTTGTCGATAGAAACTGCTGTTTGAACATGCTACTGTCTGTAGACACTTGCATGTAGACACTGTTGTCTACAGACGTTGTCGTCAACAGAAACTGTTGTATGAACATGCTGCTATCTGTAGAAACTGTTGTCTATAGTTACTATTATTTTTTTACATTAATGTTTGAAGACACTGCTGTATATTGACACTGCTGTTTTTAATCACTGCTGTTGGTAAATATATTTGTCTGTAGACCCTGCTGTCTGTAGGCACTGCTGTTTGTACACACTACTGTTTACAGACACTGTTTGAAGACTGTTATCACTAGACATTACTGTCTCTAGATACTGTTATTTGTAGACACTGTAGATACTACTGCCTGTAGATACTGTTATCCGTAGATACTGCAGTTTTCAGGGACTGCTGTTTGTAGGCACTGTTGTTTGTAAGTTCTTTTGTCTGTAGACATCGTTGTCTGTAGACCCTGTTGTCTACTGACAGTAAACACTGCTTTCATTAGACAACTGTTTGTAGACACTGCCATCTGTAGGCGCTGCTGTCTGTAGCCATTGCTGCTCTTAGGCCCTGCTCTTTGTAGGCCCTGCTCTTTGTAGGCCCTGCTGTTTGTACGCCCTTCTGTTTGCAGGCTCTCCTGTTTGTAGGCTCTGCTGTTTGTAGGCTCTGCTGTTTGTAGGCCCTGCTGTTTGTAGGCCCTGCTGTTTGTAGGCCCTGCTGTTTGTAGGCCCTGCTGTTTGTAGGCCCTGCTGTTTGTAGGCCCTGCTGTTTGTAGGCCCTGCTGTTTGTAGGCCCTGCTGTTTGTAGGCCCTGCTGTTTGTAGGCTCTGCTGTTTGTAGGCTCTGCTGTTTGTAGGCCCTGCTGTTTGTAGACCCTGCTGTTTATAGGCCCTGCTGTTTATAGGCCCTGCTGTTTGTAGGCCCTGCTGTTTGTAGGCCCTGTTGTTTGTAGGACCTGCTGTTTGTAGGCCTTGCTGTTTGTAGGCCCTGTTGTTTGTAGGCTCTGATGCTTGTAAGCTCTGCTGTTTATAGGCCCTGCTGTTTGTAGGCCCTGCTGTTTATAGGTCCTGCTGTGAAACAGAATTATTTGGTAATTCTGCAGCGGAGAGGGGTTCAATTATACGTGGTTCGGAGGCTTTTTACTTTATTTGCAAAGTCGTGGTGGGTACACAGGCTTGTATGTTGTGCCCATGGCCGGGAAGGGCATCCCACGAGGGTACACAGGCTTGTATGTTGTGCCCATGGCCGGGAAGGCCATCCCACGAGGGAGAGAGGGAGTAGACTTGTTGTTTTGCTTCTAGGCCGCTGAGAGAGTGAGAGCGAGTGGGACCAGCGTCTCACTGACCTGGGCAGGCCGAGAGAAGGCAGCACCTTAGTGCCGCGAAATATGAACTAAGCTGGCAGACAGCATAGGCTGTCTGTGCAGACACTACAGGCTGTCTACATTTGCTCGGCCACCTACCTCGCGCCATCCCGACGCGACAATACTGGTGGCAGAAAAAAACTCGGTCTCTCTCTCGTAGGAACAGGGCACAGAACACAAAATAAAAATATGTATATACATATGGACAAGGAAAAAAAAAACTTCGTACAGGGATGGAAGAAAAAAACATGTGGGGTGTGCTAAACATCGTGGTCATAGGCAGTGAGCGTCGAAGGGCATCACTGCACGCCTTCCTGCGTCTGGACAGATACTGCAACACAGGAGATATTGCTGCGGCTGAGCTGTTGAGCTGTTACGGTCTCCTTTAGAATGGTGAAGCAGTCATCGTAGGAGTCACTGCAGGTTTCACTCAACCTGGGGCACGACATGCTGGTGCCCTCGAGTGAGCCGTCATCAGTACTTGGCAGGACTTCTGGCAAGTGACTCAGGAGGACACTTCTTGACTGGTACTGTCGCTGGGCTGTCACTGCCGGCAAGCGTGGAGTGAGTCAGGGAACAAGTCGTGGCAGAGACGACTGGGGGAGACATCTGCGAGTCGTAACATCATACACCAGACTGCAGTGAGCGAGCTAGCAGTCAAAGTGACATCATCTTTGTGCAGGAGCTCACTGATGCTTGTGACACGAGGCTGACGCAGCGCCTGCCAACAGGGCTAAATGCGGCTTGACGAGTGTCATTCTCTCGGCAGATGGAGTTATAGCAGAGGTTAGTCTAAGCATCCCCAGACTTGTTTCTCTACATATAACTGCATTCTGAAAGTCTGAAGGTGAAGTGAAAGAAATCTCGATGGGAATCGTAGCAGGTACAATTCTGCAGAACATCTATGAGCAGCGAGCATAAGAGCTTTCTGTACAAGGGGGCTCATACACTCAGACTGACTAATATCAGCTGTCAAACGCGCTGGTCACACCGGGTGACAGGCAACAAAATGCTACACAGGAGTCTGGCCGCAGATCTGTGGTCGACACATAGCTGGGCTCAGGACCACACAGGACACAATGAAAACTTTACACACACCCGTGGTATATGTGGTAATGTGGTACAACAAGGCTTAAACTAGAAAATGATGCTTTTCTGTGCACTGACTGAGAGGAATTAATTAACACATGACATATATCTTCTCTCAATCTTCTCGACAATACTCACATAATTACTGAAACACTCGATGTGACATCATGTGATGTCAGGCGTAATGTCGCGAGGTGATGTCAGCAGCACTGTGACGTCAGCAGACATCTCGAGGTGACGTCAGGCAGACATCGTGACGTCATGAATTCGGGCAGCAGCATCGGTAACTCAACGTGGCTCGTAGATCCACGTGGCTTCGTCCACACCCTAAGTGGTGTCGGGATCTATGTGGCATGCTGATCCACATGGCTTGCTGATCCACGTGGCTTGCTGATCCACATGGCTTGCTGATCCACGTGGCTTGCTGATCCACGTGGTTTGCTGATCCACGTGGCTTAGTGATCCACGTGGCTTCGAGTGGCCTCGAGCACTCGGATACACAGCTCTGGCAATGAATTCGCACGAGAAACAGCAGAAAACACAGCAGAGGGAGTGATGGAATGGTGGTGTATGGTAGTGTGGTGGCGAGGAGGGCGGGTGAGTGTATGGCGAGGGAGGATCTGGTTACTGCCTCCTCTCCCACCCACAAACACGTGGAGAAGCTCACACTGGACACAGAAATCACCACAAAACTCACCTCTGGCTTGCTGAAATAGCTGTGGTGAGCTGAACAACAACAGCAGAACATACAAGTGATGCTGAACACGTGACTTGAGAAACAGCATGGGACGCTGTAGCGTGGAGTCACTGGGACGCCACTTACAATTCTCTAAGAAATTCAGCAAATTTCGGCTAGATCCTGCTTGTACCTGTGTCTGGATGCTGAAACGTGTAGACACGACATCAGGATAACTCGTTGAGAGGCGGATGCTTCTAGTATAGGGTGATGAAGTGAGCACAACTTCATTCCTCTTCCTTCCTCTTCCCGGCAAACACAACCGCTGCGACCACCGCTTCCCACCAATGTGAAACAGATATTTGGTAATTCTGCAGCGGAGCAGGGTTCAATTATAGACGTCTTCGGAGGCTTCTCTACTTTATTTGCAAAGTCGTGGTGGGTACACAGGCTTGTGTGTTAATTGCCCATGGCCCGGGAGGGCCATCCCACGAGAGAGAGAGGGAGTAGACTTGTTGTCTGCTCCTAGGCCGCTGAGAGAGTGA
>NW_027199968.1:0-25939 GCF_038502225.1 Cherax quadricarinatus
GCCCGGTCTGAGACCAGGCCTCCTGGTGGATCAGAGCTTGATCAACCAGGCTGTTGCTGCTGGCTGCACGCAAACCAACATACGAGCCACAGCCCGGCTGATCAGGAACTGACTTTAGGTGCTTGTCCAGTGCCAGCTTGAAGACTGCCAGGGGTCTGTTGGTAATCCCCCTTATGTGTGCTGGGAGGCAGTTGAACAGTCTCGGGCCCCTGACACTTATTGTATGGTCTCTTAACGTGCTAGTGACACCCCTGCTTTTCATTGGGGGGATGGTGCATCGTCTGCCAAGTCTTTTGCTTTCGTAGTGGGTGATTTTCGTGTGCAAGTTCGGTACTAGTCCCTCTAGGATTTTCCAGGTGTATATAATCATGTATCTCTCCCTCCTGCGTTCCAGGGAATACAGGTTTAGGAACCTCAAGCGCTCCCAATAATTGAGGTGTTTTATCTCCGTTATGCGCGCCGTGAAAGTTCTCTGTACATTTTCTAGGTCGGCAATTTCACCTGCCTTGAAAGGTGCTGTTAGTGTGCAGCAATATTCCAGCCTAGATAGAACAAGTGACCTGAAGAGTGTCATCATGGGCTTGGCCTCCCTAGTTTTGAAGGTTCTCATTATCCATCCTGTCATTTTTCTAGCAGATGCGATTGATACAATGTTATGGTCCTTGAAGGTGAGATCCTCCGACATGATCACTCCCAGGTCTTTGACGTTGGTGTTTCGCTCTATTTTGTGGCCAGAATTTGTTTTGTACTCTGATGAAGATTTAATTTCCTCATGTTTACCATATCTGAGTAATTGAAATTTCTCATCGTTGAACTTCATATTGTTTTCTGCAGCCCACTGAAAGATTTGGTTGATGTCTGCCTGGAGCTTTGCAGTGTCTGCAATGGAAGACACTGTCATGCAGATTCGGGTGTCATCTGCAAAGGAAGACACGGTGCTGTGGCTGACATCCTTGTCTATGTCGGATATAAGGATGAGGAACAAGATGGGAGCGAGTACTGTGCCTTGTGGAACAGAGCTTTTCACCGTAGCTGCCTCGGACTTTACTCTGTTGACGACTACTCTCTGTGTTTTGTTAGTGAGGAAATTATAGATCCATCGACCGACTTTTCCTGTTATTCCTTTAGCACGCATTTTGTGCGCTATTACGCCATGGTCACACTTGTCGAAGGCTTTTGCAAAGTCTGTATATATTACATCTGCATTCTTTTTGTCTTCTAGTGCATTTAGGACCTTGTCATAGTGGTCCAATAGTTGAGACAGACAGGAGCGACCTGTTCTAAACCCATGTTGCCCTGGGTTGTGTAACTGATGGGTTTCTAGATGCGTGGTGATCTTGCTTCTTAGGACCCTTTCAAGTGTGGATGTAAGTGTGGATGTACTGAACAGGGAGTAAGTTTAGATCTATGAAGAGTGGGGGGGTGTGTTGCCAGGGATGGGATTTAGTGATTATTCTTACTGCAGCTTTCTGTTGGGTTATTATTGGCTTTAGGTGTGTTGCTGCAGTTGATCCCCAAGCACAAATAGCATAGGTGAGGTATGGATAAATAAGTGAGTGGTATAGTGTGAGAAGGGCATTTTGCTGCACGTAGTATCGTATCTTGGAGAGGATCCCAACTGTTTTGGATACTTTTTTGGTTATGTGTTGGATATGGGTGCTGAAATTCAGGTTGTTGTCAAGGTATAGGCCTAGGAATTTGCCCTCATTATGTCTGGTAATTAGAGTGTTGTCGATCTTAATGTTAATTTGTGCATCTCCTGCTCTGCTACCAAACATAATATAGTAGGTTTTGTCAGTGTTAAGCGTAAGTTTATTGGCTGTCATCCAAGTCGATATTTTGATCAGCTCCTCGTTAACAATGGTGTTGAGGGTGACAAGATTAGGGTGAGAGATGACATAAGTCGTGTCGTCAGCAAAGAGAATGGGTTTCAGGTGTTGGGATACGTTTGGAAGATCATTGATGTATATGAGGAAGAGCAGGGGACCAAGGACACTTCCCTGGGGAACTCCAGTATCAAGTGGCTGTGTTGTTGATGCTGTGTCTTTAATGGTGACATACTGATACCTATTAGTAAGGTAAGATTTGAAATAAGCAAGCGCATGGCCTCTTATACCGTAATGGTCAAGTATGTGTAGTAGGATGTCATGGTCTACTGTGTCAAAAGCTTTTCTTAGGTCAATAAAAATTCCTAGTGGATATTCCTTATTTTCCAATGCTGTGTAAAGCAGATCTAGCATTTTTATGATTGCATCATTAGTGCTTTTATTTTTCCTAAATCCAAATTGGCAGGGGTTGAGTATGTTTTGTGCTGTTATAAATGAATATAGTCTCCTGTGCACGAGTTTCTCAAAGATTTTGGATAGCAATGGTAAGTTTGATATTGGCCTATAGTTGTTTAAGTCTGTAGGGTCACCACCTTTATGTATTGGTGTAACCCTTGCTGTCTTGAGTAGTTTCGGGAAGGTGCTAGTTTCTAGTGACTTGTTAAAGAGTAATGAAATAGCATGCGAAAGGACATAGGCCGCTCGCTTGTACAGTAATGGTGGGACATGAGACAGATTCCCTGAGTTATTTTTAAGTGACTTTATAATCTCGGTGACTTCCGTGGGCTCAGTTGGTGCAAGATAGAAGGAATTTGGGAAATTCCCATCTAGGTAGTCCCCGGCATGGGCATTGGTATGTGGGATTTTATTGGCGAGATTAGATCCTATGGTTGAGAAGAAGTCGTTTATCTTGTTAGCTGTGTCAGTGGGATGTAGTGGTGTTTCATTAGGTTTAGTTAGGACAATATTCTTGTTTTTTTTCAGTTTGTGGGTCCCTAGAATCTGAGAGAGTGTTTTCCAGGTCTTTTTTATATCTCCTCTAGTGTCTGTGAATCTACTGGAGTAGTATAGTTGTTTGGCTTTTTTTATTACTTTGGTGAGAACTGATGAATAGTGTTTAAGAATATCTTTGTGTATTAAGCCCTGTCTATATTGCTTTTCATATTGGTGTTTCTTGTCAATGGATTTCAGAATGGTGCTGGTTAGCCATGGGCAACCAAGCCGTTTGTTTGTGATCTGTTTCGTTTTTATAGGACAATGTTTGTTGTAAAGTCTAAGTAATTTGTTGAGAAAAATGTCTGTCCAGTCATCAATACCATTGGCCTTGGAGAATTCTGTAGGCCAATCAACAGTCTCTAGGTCAGCTGTGAACTTCCTTACTGAGGCCTCGTCATGGAGTCTAAATGAAACTTTGTTGTATTCCAGTGGTGGTTTACTAATGTTTGTCAAGAGGAAGGTAGGGTAGTGGTCTGTAGTGCTATCTGTGATTATCCCTGATTTAAGTGGGGGCTATTATATTGGTCCATATGTGGTCTATTATGGTTGCACTTGTCTCAGTGAGCCTGGTTGGTTTAGTTATTGTTGGTATGAGAAGTGTGTTGTTCATATTGTTGATGAAATCAGTTACAGGCTGATCATCTAGTAGGCCAAGGTTGATGTTGAAGTCTCCAGCTAAGAGAAGGTGGTGCTTATTCATTTGTCTGTTTGTTATTAGTGACTTTAATTTCTCACTGAAATTTGGGATGTTTGTGTGAGGTATCCGGTAAATGGCACCGATTGTTATAGGTGTCTTAAGGTTTTTTACAGTAAAATTAGCAAAAATGTATTCCCCATATTCATCACTAAAGCAAGTGGTGCTAATACAAGATAATTGGTTAGAGTAATAGATTGCAATACCACCCCCAACTTGGTTTGGTCTGCAGTTGTGGATTGCTGTGTATCCTGGTAGAGGGTAGATATCTATTGTGTCCTGCTTAAGCCAGGTCTCAGTAAGAATAATGCAGGAGAAGGGTGTCTTTAGTGATTCAAGGAGTGCCAGGAGGTCATCATAGTGTTTGCTTAAGGACCTGATGTTGTAGTTAAGTACTGATAGACTTTTATCATTGTTTAGGATAGTGCTGGCTTGTGATGCTCTGTAATAAAGGCAGTTACTTTCCAATAGGTTTTGATTGGGTTTTAACCCTTTCAGGGTCGGCAGGCCATCTCCTAAATTTGTTCTCGGGGTTGGAAATTTTTTTGAAAAAAAAAAATTTCTTATGAAATGATAAGAGAATCTTTTCCTTATCATAATGACACCAAAAGTATGAAATTTGATGGAAAATTTACAGAATTATGCTCTCGCGAAGTTAGCGGTCTTGACGATGTTTACACCTCGCCGATTTCGCCCACTTTGAGCCCTATTTTCGGTCAATTCCAATGTACCAGTCGACAAAAATCATAACTATTTTGCCAAAACTTCATTTTTTCTATCGAATGAGTACAAGAATCCACCCATTTACTGATTTCAACTATCCAATAAAGTGGTCAGAAATTGGCAATTTTGCCAATTTCACACAAATTTCAAAAGATGCCAATTTCCAAATAGGGTCCAGAATAAACAAGACAGACATTCCTGGCACTAAAATAACATTTCCTCTGTTCATTAGTCACGTCCCCAGGCCTCTCTTACATTTCTTTTGCTTTCCACTTTGAATTTTTATTCTCACAAAAAATAGAAGATTTACTGTTATGCAGACTACTGCATTAGTGTAGAAATGGTATAAATAATATCAGCGCACTTGTGAAAGAATATTAGACTCACCAGTTGACGTGTATTGGACGCATGACTTGATTTATTTACTTTTGAACTTTGGCAAAAATCGAACATTTCTGCTACTTTGAGCTCAATTTCAAGGTACTTTTCATTGTGAAACCAATCAAAATCATCTCAATTTCTGTAATATGTCTTCCATTCTATAAAATGAGACCAGGAAAACTAGAATACAACCATAAATAGCATACGAAAATACAGTGCAAAATCGCTGTTTTAAAGCAAAAACACGGTCGGAGTTTTTTCTCATTATGCACTGCGTGCTGCAGGATTTTTTTTTTATACTGTGCACACTGACCACATAGACCCATTCTTTCATATGTAGGCCTACCAACTTTCTCTCGCTAGATTTGAAGGCGCTAGAAATTATGTATACTAGTACGGCACCAACCCTGGCGTGCAAGCCATACTAGTACGGCACCAACCCTGGTGTGCAAGCCGTACTAGTACGGCACCAACCCTGGTGTGCAAGCCATACTAGTACAGCACCAACCCTGGTGAGCAAGCCGTACTAGTACGGCACCAACCCTGGTGTGCAAGCCATACTAGTACAGCACCAACCCTGGTGAGCAAGCCGTACTAGTACGGCACCAACCCTGAGTACATGAAGAACTAAGTACATAAAGAACTAAGTACATAAAGAACTAAGTACGTAAAGAACTAAGTACGTAAATTAAACCCAGATAACATCCTGGCTAAGTTCCTCAAAGATGGTGCCTCTGAACTGCTAATTCCCATTGCACACAAATACTGTTTCAGAGGGGTTCAAGGAGGCCAGAGTTGCTCCTATCTTCATGAAAAATAGTAGGTCTGATGTCAGCAACTATAGGCCTGTTAGTATACTCAGTGTGATATCCAAAATTCTAGAGTGGTGTACTGTCAAGAACATTGGAACCTCAAATTTTGAACATATCGCATATCAAACTTTTCATCTTTTGACCGTTTTTTTCAAACCAACTTTGTCCCTATTATCAAACTTGCCCCTTCTTTCAAATCACCGGGCACCAGACCTGTCTGCCAGCCCGCTCTGTCTGCATCCCTGCGCAGGCGCAGTGAGCTAGTCTGGTTTTGTTGATGCTTGAGTGAACACTAACCTGCGCTCTCATTCAAACATTTTACGATTAATTCATTGTGTTTAGTGTTTGTGGGACTGTGAAATAAGCTACAATGGGCCCAAAGAAACTTGCTAGTGGTACCCCTGTGGTAAAGAAAGTGAGAAACACCATAGATGTGAAGAAGGAAATAATACAGAAGTATGAGAGTGGTGTGAGACTTGCTGAGCTTGCCAGGATGTATGGGAAAAACAAGTCGACCATCGATTCTATCCTGGCAAAGAAAGAACAAATCAAGGAAGCTGGTGTTGTGAAAGGCGTTGATATGCTAACCAAAAAAAGACCACAGACAATCAATCAGGTTGAGAAGTTGTTGCTGGTGTGGATCAAGGATAAAGAGATGGCAGGTAATAGTGTTTCAGAGACGATTATTTGTGAAAAGGCAAGGAAGTTGCATGCCGATTCAAAGATTAAGGATATTTGTGCCAAGTGGAATGATGTCCAAATGTTTGTGGAGAAGTACCACCCTGAGCAAGCTGAAACAAGCCATCTTTGCAACAAGTTCAATGACAGAACCATGTCCCATTTTAGGGAAATCTTAAAGAGGCACCAGAAACAGAGGACTGCAGATAATTTTGTGAGACAGGAGTCCAGTGACTCTCAAGCTGGTCCTAGTGGCATTAAAAGACAGAGAAGGGAAGTAACCCCAGAGAAGCCTTTGCTACCTAAAGTCTTCATGGAGGGAGATTTCCCTTCCAAACACTAGCCCCAACTCCCTCTCTCCTCCTCCCTATCTTCCAGATGCCATCACCAATCTTCAATAAAGGTAAGTAAAAATGTTATTTTACATGTTTATTTAAATTTATTAATAACTGTACACTATATTTGTTGTGTGTATGTAAAACTATGATGTAATACTATCTATAAAATGTATTTTTTTGTGAACATTTTTGAGTTTCTGGAACGGATTAATTGTATTCCCATTATTTCTTATGGGAAATATTGCTTCTCATTTCAAACTTTTCGACTTTAGAACTAGCTCCTGGAACGGATTAAGTTCGAAATTTGAGGTTCCACTGTAGTTAAGTATCTGAATGACAACAACATTCTCCATAACTACCAGTCAGGCTTTAGGAGATCTTACTCAACTGACACCTCCTTAATTAATCTGATGGATTACATGAGAACTGAATTGTCAATAGGGAATTTCATAGGAATGGTAACCTTAGACTTGCAATAGGCCTTCAATACTGTCAATCACAATATGTTATATAAGAAACTTCAAGCCATCAGTATAGGTTCTGTACACTGGTTTAAGTTCTACCTTAGCAAGAGGAACCAAACTGTCAAGATTAACAACAAAGAATCAGAACCCCTGCCAATAACATGTGGGATTCCTCAAGGTAGTGTTCTGGGTCCTTTACTATTCCTGTGCTGTGTGAATGACCTGCCTGTAAGTGTTAAATGTATGCTTCTACTGTGTGCAGTCAGTATCAGGTAAAGACCTACAAGACATTACTAATGTAATATCACTGGAACTAGAGTCCTGTAGAGTGTCTACCTACTGAGGCACAGTGTCTACCTACTGAGGCACAGTGTCTACCTACTGAGGCACAGTGTCTACCTACTGAGGCACAGTGTCTACCTACTGAGGCACAGTGTCTACCTACTGAGGCACAGTGTACCTACTACCTACTGAGGCACAGTGTCTACCTACTGAGGCACAGTGTCTACCTACTGAGGCACAGTGTCTACCTACTGAGGCACAGTGTCTACCTACTGAGGCACAGTGTCTACCTACTGAGGCACAGTGTCTACCTACTGAGGCACAGTGTCTACCTACTGAGGCACGGTGTCTACCTACTGAGGCACAGTGTCTACCTACTGAGGCACAGTGTCTACCTACTGCACAGTGTCTACCTACACAGTGTCTACCTACTGAGGCACAGTGTCTACCTACTGAGGCACAGTGTCTACCTACTGAGGCACAGTGTCTACCTACTGAGGCACAGTGTCTACCTCTACCTACTGAGGCACAGTGTCTACCTACTGAGGTCTACCTACACAGTGTCTACCTACTGAGGCACAGTGTCTACCTACTGAGGCACAGTGTCTACCTACTGAGGCACAGTGTCTACCTACTGAGGCACAGTGTCTACCTACTGAGGCACAGTGTCTACCTACTGAGGCACAGTGTCTACCTACTGAGGCACAGTGTCTACCTACTGAGGCACAGTGTCTACCTACTGAGGCACAGTGTCTACCTACTGAGGCACAGTGTCTACCTACTGAGGCACAGTGTCTACCTACTGAGGCACAGTGTCTACCTACTGAGGCACAGTGTCTACCTACTGAGGCACAGTGTCTACCTACTGAGGCACAGTGTCTACCTACTGAGGCACAGTGTCTACCTACTGAGGCACAGTGTCTACCTACTGAGGCACAGTGTCTACCTACTGAGGCACAGTGTCTACCTACTGAGGCACAGTGTCTACCTACTGAGGCACAGTGTCTATCTACTGAGGCACAGTGTCTACCTACTGGGCACAGTGTCTACTGAGGCACAGTGTCTACCTACTGAGGCACAGTGTCTACCTACTGGGCATAGTGTCTATCTACTGAGGCACAGTGTCTACCTACTGGGCACAGTATCTACTGAGGCACAGTGTCTACCTACTGGGCATAGTGTCTATCTACTGAGGCACAGTGTCTACCTACTGAGGTCTACCTACACAGTGTCTACCTACTGAGGTCTACCTACACAGTGTCTACCTACTGAGGCACAGTGTCTACCTACTGAGGCACAGTGTCTACCTACTGAGGCACAGTGTCTACCTACTGAGGCACAGTGTCTACCTACTGAGGCACAGTGTCTACCTACTGAGGCACAGTGTCTACCTACTGAGGCACAGTGTCTACCTACTGAGGCACAGTGTCTACCTACTGAGGCACAGTGTCTACCTACTGAGGCACAGTGTCTACCTACTGAGGCACAGTGTCTACCTACTGAGGCACAGTGTCTACCTACTGAGGCACAGTGTCTACCTACTGAGGCACAGTGTCTACCTACTGAGGCACAGTGTCTACCTACTGAGGCACAGTGTCTACCTACTGAGGCACAGTGTCTACCTACTGAGGCACAGTGTCTACCTACTGAGGCACAGTGTCTACCTACTGAGGCACAGTGTCTACCTACTGAGGCACAGTGTCTACCTACTGAGGCACAGTGTCTACCTACTGAGGCACAGTGTCTACCTACTGAGGCACAGTGTCTACCTACTGAGGCACAGTGTCTACCTACTGAGGCACAGTGTCTACCTACTGAGGCACAGTGTCTACCTACTGAGGCACAGTGTCTACCTACTGAGGCACAGTGTCTACCTACTGAGGCACAGTGTCTACCTACTGAGGCACAGTGTCTACCTACTGAGGCACAGTGTCTACCTACTGAGGCACAGTGTCTACCTACTGAGGCACAGTGTCTACCTACTGAGGCACAGTGTCTACCTACTGAGGCACAGTGTCTACCTACTGAGGCACAGTGTCTACCTACTGAGGCACAGTGTCTACCTACTGAGGCACAGTGTCTACCTACTGAGGCACAGTGTCTACCTACTGAGGCACAGTGTCTACCTACTGAGTGTCTACCTACTGACACAGTGTCTACCTACTGAGGCACAGTGTCTACCTACTGAGGCACAGTGTCTACCTACTGAGGCACAGTGTCTACCTACTGAGGCACAGTGTCTACCTACTGAGGCACAGTGTCTACCTACTGAGGCACAGTGTCTACCTACTGAGGCACAGTGTCTACCTACTGAGGCACAGTGTCTACCTACTGAGGCACAGTGTCTACCTACTGAGGCACAGTGTCTACCTACTGAGGCACAGTGTCTACCTACTGAGGCACAGTGTCTACCTACTGAGGCACAGTGTCTACCTACTGAGGCACAGTGTCTACCTACTGAGGCACAGTGTCTACCTACTGAGGTCTACCTACACAGTGTCTACCTACTGAGGCACAGTGTCTACCTACTGAGGCACAGTGTCTACCTACTGAGGCACAGTGTCTACCTACTGAGGCACAGTGTCTACCTACTGAGGCACAGTGTCTACCTACTGAGGCACAGTGTCTACCTACTGAGGCACAGTGTCTACCTACTGAGGCACAGTGTCTACCTACTGAGGCACAGTGTCTACCTACTGAGGCACAGTGTCTACCTACTGAGGCACAGTGTCTACCTACTGAGGCACAGTGGCACAGTGTCTACCTACTGAGGCACAGTGTCTACCTACTGAGGCACAGTGTCTACCTACTGAGGCACAGTACCTCTACCTACTGAGGCACAGTGTCTACCTACTGAGGCACAGTGTCTACCTACTGAGGCACAGTGTCTACCTACTGAGGCACAGTGTCTACCTACTGAGGCACAGTGTCTACCTACTGAGGCACAGTGTCTACCTACTGAGGCACAGTGTCTACCTACTGAGGCACAGTGTCTACCTACTGAGGCACAGTGTCTACTACTAGTGTCTGAGGCACAGTGTCTACCTACTGAGGCACAGTGTACTACCTACTGCACAGTGTCTACCTACTGAGGCACAGTGTCTACCTACTGAGGCACAGTGTCTACCTACTGAGGCACAGTGTCTACCTACTGAGGCACAGTACCTACTACCTACTGAGGCACAGTGTCTACCTACTGAGGCACAGTGTCTACATACTGAGGCACAGTGTCTACCTACTGAGGCACAGTGTCTACCTACTGAGGCACAGTGTCTACCTACTGAGGCACAGTGTCTACCTACTGAGGCACAGTGTCTACCTACTGAGGCACAGTGTCTACCTATTGAGCACACAGTGTCTACCTACTGAGGCACAGTGTCTACCTACTGAGGCACAGTGTCTACCTACTGAGGCACAGTGTCTACCTACTGAGGCACAGTGTCTACCTACTACCTACTGAGGCACAGTGTCTACCTACTGAGGCACAGTGTCTACCTACTGAGGCACAGTGTCTACCTACTGAGGCACAGTGTCTACCTACTGAGGCACAGTGTCTACCTACTGAGGCACAGTGTCTACCTACTGAGGCACAGTGTCTACCTACTGAGGCACAGTGTCTACCTACTGAGGCACAGTGTCTACCTACTGAGGCACAGTGTCTACCTACTGAGGCACAGTGTCTACCTACTGAGGCACAGTGTCTACCTACTGAGGCACAGTGTCTACCTACTGAGGCACAGTGTCTACCTACTGAGGCACAGTGTCTACCTACTGAGGCACAGTGTCTACCTACTGAGGCACAGTGTCTACCTACTGAGGCACAGTGTCTACCTACTGAGGCACAGTGTCTACCTACTGAGGCACAGTGTCTACCTACTGAGGCACAGTGTCTACCTACTGAGGCACAGTGTCTACCTACTGAGGCACAGTGTCTACCTACTGAGGCACAGTGTCTACCTACTGAGGCACAGTGTCTACCTACTGAGGCACAGTGTCTACCTACTGAGGCACAGTGTCTACCTACTGAGGCACAGTGTCTACCTACTGAGGCACAGTGTCTACCTACTGAGGCACAGTGTCTGCCTACTGAGACAGTGTCTGCCTACTGAGGCACAGTGTCTGCCTACTGAGGCACAGTGTCTAGCTACTGAGGCACAGTGTCTAGCTACTGAGGCACAGTGTCTAGCTACTGAGGCACAGTGTCTAGCTACTGAGGCACAGTGTCTAGCTACTGAGGCACAGTGTCTAGCTACTGAGGCACAGTGTCTAGCTACTGAGGCACAGTGTCTAGCTTCTGAGGCACAGTGTCTAACTACTGAGGCACAGTGTCTACCTACTGAGGCACACAGTGTCTACCTACTGAGGTCTACCTACACAGTGTCTACCTACTGAGGCACAGTGTCTACCTACTGAGGCACAGTGTCTACCTACTGAGGCACAGTGTCTACCTACTGAGGCACAGTGTCTACCTACTGAGGCACAGTGTCTACCTACTGAGGCACAGTGTCTACCTACTGAGGCACAGTGTCTACCTACTGAGGCACAGTGTCTACCTACTGAGGCACAGTGTCTACCTACTGAGGCACAGTGTCTACCTACTGAGGCACAGTGTCTACCTACTGAGGCACAGTGTCTACCTACTGAGGCACAGTGTCTACCTACTGAGGCACAGTGTCTACCTACTGAGTGTCTACCTACACAGTGTCTACCTACTGAGGCACAGTGTCTACCTACTGAGGCACAGTGTCTACCTACTGAGGCACAGTGTCTACCTACTGAGGCACAGTGTCTACCTACTGAGGCACAGTGTCTACCTACTGAGGCACAGTGTCTACCTACTGAGGCACAGTGTCTACCTACTGAGGCACAGTGTCTACCTACTGAGGCACAGTGTCTACCTACTGAGGCACAGTGTCTACCTACTGAGGCACAGTGTCTACCTACTGAGGCACAGTGTCTACCTACTGAGGCACAGTGTCTACCTACTGAGGCACAGTGTCTACCTACTGAGGCACAGTGTCTACCTACTGAGGCACAGTGTCTACCTACTGAGGCACAGTGTCTACCTACTGAGGCACAGTGTCTACCTACTGAGGCACAGTGTCTACCTACTGAGGCACAGTGTCTACCTACTGAGGCACAGTGTCTACCTACTGAGGCACAGTGTCTACCTACTGAGGCACAGTGTCTACCTACTGAGGCACAGTGTCTACCTACTGAGGCACAGTGTCTACCTACTGAGGCACAGTGTCTACCTACTGAGGCACAGTGTCTACCTACTGAGGCACAGTGTCTACCTACTGAGGCACAGTGTCTACCTACTGAGGCACAGTGTCTACCTACTGAGGCACAGTGTCTACCTACTGAGGCACAGTGTCTACCTACTGAGGCACAGTGTCTACCTACTGAGGCACAGTGTCTACCTACTGAGGCACAGTGTCTACCTACTGAGGCACAGTGTCTACCTACTGAGGCACAGTGTCTACCTACTGAGGCACAGTGTCTACCTACTGAGTGCACAGTGTCTACCTACTGCACAGTGTCTACCTACTGAGGCACAGTATCTACCTACTGAGGCACAGTATCTACCTGCTGAGGCACAGTGTCTACCTACTGAGGCACAGTGTCTACCTACTGAGGCACAGTGTCTACCTACTGAGGCACTGTGTCTACCTACTGAGGCACAGTGTCTACCTACTGAGGCACAGTATCTACCTACTGAGGCACAGTGTCTACCTACTGAGGCACAGTGTCTACCTACTGAGGCACAGTGTCTACCTACTGAGGTACAGTGTCTACCTACTGAGGCACAGTGTCTACCTACTGAGGCACAGTGTCTACCTACTGAGGCACAGTGTCTACCTACTGAGGCACAGTGTCTACCTACTGAGGCACAGTGTCTACCGTCTGAATCACTGTCTACCTACTGAGGCACAGTGTCTACCTACTGAGGCACAGTTTCTACCTACTGAGGCACAGTGTCTACCTACTGAGGCACAGTGTCTACCTACTGAGGTCTACCTACACAGTGTCTACCTACTGAGGCACAGTGTCTACCTACTGAAGCACAGTGTCTACCTACTGAGGCACAGTGTCTACCTACTGAGGCACAGTGTCTACCTACTGAGGCACAGTGTCTACCTACTGAGGCACACAGTGTCTACCTACTGAGGCACAGTGTCTACCTACTGAGGCACAGTGTCTACCTACTGAGGCACAGTGTCTACCTACTGAGGCACAGTGTCTACCTACTGAGGCACAGTGTCTACCTACTGAGGCACAGTGTCTACCTACTGAGGCACAGTGTCTACCTACTGAGGCACAGTGTCTACCTACTGAGGCACAGTGTCTACCTACTGAGGCACAGTGTCTACCTACTGAGGCACAGTGTCTACCTACTGAGGCACAGTGTCTACCTACTGAGGCACAGTGTCTACCTAGTGTCTACCTACTGAGGCACAGTGTCTACCTACTGAGGCACAGTGTCTACCTACTGAGGCACAGTGTCTACCTACTGAGGCACAGTGTCTACCTACTGAGGCACAGTGTCTACCTACTGAGTGTCTACCTACACAGTGTCTACCTACTGAGGCACAGTGTCTACCTACTGAGGCACAGTGTCTATCTACTGAGGCACAGTGTCTACCTACTGAGGCACAGTGTCTATCTACTGAGGCACAGTGTCTACCTACTGGGCATAGTGTCTATCTACTGAGGCACAGTGTCTACCTACTGGGCACAGTGTCTACTGAGGCACAGTGTCTACCTACTGAGGCACAGTGTCTACCTACTGGGCATAGTGTCTATCTACTGAGGCACAGTGTCTACCTACTGGGCACAGTGTCTACCTACTGAGGTCTACCTACTGAGGCACAGTGTCTACCTACACAGTGTCTACCTACTGAGGCACAGTGTCTACCTACTGAGGCACAGTGTCTACCTACTGAGGCACAGTGTCTACCCACTGAGACACAGTGTCTACCTACTGAGGCACAGTGTCTACCTACTGAGGCACAGTGTCTACCTACTGAGGCACAGTGTCTACCCACTGAGACACAGTGTCTACCCACTGAGACAGTGTCTACCCACTGAGGCACAGTGTCTACCTACTGAGACAGTGTCTACCTACTGAGGCACAGTGTCTACCTACTGAGGCACAGTGTCTATCTACTGGCACAGTGTCTACCTACTGAGGCACAGTGTTTACCTACTGAGACACAGTGTCTACCTACTGAGACACAGTGTCTACCTACTGAGGCACAGTGTCTACCTACTGAGGCACAGTGTCTACCTACTGAGGCACAGTGTCTACCTACTGAGGCACAGTGTCTACCTACTGAGGCACAGTGTCTACCTACTGAGGCACAGTGTCTACCTACTGAGACACAGTGTCTACCTACTGAGGCACAGTGTCTACCTACTGAGGCACAGTGTCTACCTACTACAGTGTCTACCTACTGAGGCACAGTGTCTACCTACTGAGACACAGTGTCTACCTACTGAGCACAGTGTCTACCTACTGAGGCACAGTGTCTACCTACTGAGACACAGTGTCTACCTTCTGAGACAATGTCTACCTACTGAGACAGTGTCTACCTACTGAAGCACAGTGTCTACCTACTGAGGCACAGTGTCTACCTACTGAGACACAGTGTCTACCTACTGAGGCACAGGGTCTACCTACTGAGACAGTGTCTACCTACTGAGACAGTGTCTACCTACTGAGGCACAGTGTCTACCTACTGAGACAGTGTCTACCTACTGAGACACAGTGTCTACCTACTGAGACACAGTGTCTACCTACTGAGACACAGTGTCTACCTACTGAGGCACAGTGTCTACCTACTGAGACACAGTGTCTACCTACTGAGACACAGTGTCTACCTACTGAGTCACAGTGTCTACCTACTGAGGCACGGTGTCTACCTACTGAGACCCAGTGTCTACCTACTGAGACATAGTATCTACCTACTGAGACACAGTGTCTACCTACTGAGGCACAGTGTCTACCTACTGAGACGCAGTGTCTACCTACTGAGACATAGTGTCTACCTACTGAGACACAGTGTCTACCTACTGAGACACAGTGTCTACCTACTGAGACGCAGTGTCTACCTACTGAGACAGTGTCTACCTACTGAGACACAGTGTCTACCTACTGAGACACAGTGTCTACCTACTGAGACACAGTGTCTACCTACTGAGACACAGTGTCTACCTACTGAGACACAGTGTCTACCTACTGAGACACAGTGTCTACCTACTGAGACACAGTGTCTACCTACTGAGACACAGTGTCTACCTACTGAGACACAGTGTCTACCTACTGAGACACAGTGTCTACCTACTGAGACACAGTGTCTACCTACTGAGACACAGTGTCTACCTACTGAGACACAGTGTCTACCTATCAGTCGTAAGTCAGATGGTAGGTGTATATTATCGCCACCATCAACACAAAAATTCCGAATATTGTAATTTCAAAACTAAAATGGTCTCAATCTTATTATGTATAATGTGCCAAAACATAATAATGTAACTTGTTATTCTGTTACTTGTTTATTCAATTATGTCGGAGGATCTCACCTTCAAGGACCATAACATTGTATCAATCGCATCTGCTAGAAAAATGACAGGATGGATAATGAGAACCTTCAAAACTAGGGAGGCCAAGCCCATGATGACACTCTTCAGGTCACTTGTTCTATCTAGGCTGGAATATTGCTGCACTCTAACAGCACCTTTCAAGGCAGGTGAAATTGCCGACCTAGAAAATGTACAGAGAACTTTCACGGCGCGCATAACGGAGATAAAACACCTCAATTACTGGGAGCGCTTGAGGTTTCTAAACCTGTATTCCCTGGAACGCAGGAGGGAGAGATACATGATTATATGCACCTGGAAAATCCTAGAGGGACTAGTACCGAACTTGCACACGAAAATCACTCACTACGAAAGCAAAAGACTTGGCAGACGATGCACCATCCCCCCAATGAAAAGCAGGGGTGTCACTAGCACGTTAAGAGACCATACAGTAAGTGTCAGGGGCCCGAGACTGTTCAACTGCCTCCCAGCACACATAAGGGGGATTACCAACAGACCCCTGGCAGTCTTCAAGCTGGCACTGGACAAGCACCTAAAGTCAGTTCCTGATCAGCCGGGCTGTGGCTCGTACGTTGGTTTGCGTGCAGCCAGCAGCAACAGCCTGGTTGATCAGGCGCTGATCCACCAGGAGGCCTGGTCACAGACCGGGCCGCGGGGGCATTGACCCCCGAAACTCTCTCCAGGTAAACTCCAGGTACTGCTAAACCACTAACTACCTCTGTTGAAATATAGAAAAAAATGCTCAATTTGAACCAACTTTGATATACAGCGGAACCTTGATTTTTGTGATTAATTCCTTCCAGAAAGTCTGATGAAACCTGAACTGTACGAAAACTGAAGCAATATTTATTTATTTATTTATTTTATGTGTTTGCAAACATTACATTGAGATGATGTATTTACAATAGTGGTTTGTAATACAAAGATCCTCTATTATGCCTGGGTATTATGGACCAACTTAACATTATTGGCTTACAGATTACTTAATACTAAGGATTATATCATAGTTGTACAGTAGGAAAGTAATTATTTCATAGTTGTACAGTAGAATATTAATTATAAATGAATCAAAATTTGTATAATACAAAGATATACAGTGGAACCCCAGTTCGCGATGCTATCGGTATCTGATAAATCCGGTAACCGATGCATTATATCGCAGAAAATTTGCCTCGCTTCCCAATACAAAACCCGGTATGCGATGTGGTTCATACGAGACGTGTCCACGTGTGGCCTAAACTGCCCTTTGTGTGCCAGTGTTTAAAAGCCAGCCAGTATGCGAGCATCTAAGGATACATTCAGTACATTCCATATTATCCATATTATCACTGTTTTTGGTGCCTTTTTTTTGCAAAATAAGTCACCATGGGCCCCAAGAAAGCTTCTAGTGCCAACCCTTTGAGACCAAGGGTGCTAATGACTGTTGAAATGAAGAAAGAGATAATTGCAAAGTACGAAAGTGGAGTGTGTGTGTCGGAGCTGGTCAGGTTGTATAGTAAACCCCAATCAACCATCTCTACTATAGTGAGCAGGAAAACAGCAATCAAGGAAGCTGTTCTTGCAAAAGGTGCAACTGTGATTACGAAACAGTGACCGCAAGTGTTAGAAAATGTTGAGAGACTGTTATTGGTGTGGATAAATGAAAAACAGATAGCAGGAAATAGCATCTCTCAAGCAATCATTTGTGAAAAGGCTAGGCAGTTGCATGACGATTTGGTAAAAAAATTGCCTGCAACTGCACAACTACTGGATCACTATGACATGGCCTTGGATGCACTGGAAGAAAATCAGAATGCAGATGTAATATACACAGACTTTGCAAAAGCATTTGACAAATGCGATCATGGCGTAATACCCCATAAAATACATGCTAAAGGAATAACTGGGAAAGTGGGGAGATGGATCTTCAACTTCCTAACAAACTGAACACAAAGAGTAGTGGTCAACAGAGTTAAATCGGAGGCTGCCATAGTGAAGAGCTCTGTTCCACAAGGCACAGTACTCGCCCCCATCTTATTCCTTATCCTCATATCAGACATAGACAGAGATATACACCACAGCACCGTATCATCCTTTGCGGATGATACTAGGATCTGCATGAGGCTGTCATCTGCTGAGGATGCGGTTAACCTCCAAGAAGATATAAACAAAGTTTTCCAGTGGGCAACGGTAAACAATATGATGTTCAATGGAGACAAATTCCAACTACTCCGTTATGGAAAACTGGAGGAGATAATAACTAGAACAGAGTATACTACTGACTCCGGCCATACAATAGAGCGGAAAAATAATGTAAGGGACCTGGGAGTAGTAATGTCTGAGGATCTCACTTTCAAGGATCACAACAGTGCCACGATCGCACGTGCAAAGAAAATGATAGGATGGATAATGAGAACTTTCAAAACGAGAGATGCCAAGCCCATGATGATCCTTTTCAAATCACTTGTTCTCTCTAGGCTGGAATACTGCTGTACATTAACATCTCCATTCAAAGCAGGTGAAATCGCAGATCTAGAGAGTGTACAGAGATCCTTTACTGCACGTATAAGTTCTGTCAAGCACCTTAACTACTGGGAACGCTTGGAAGCACTTGACTTGTACTCGCTGGAACGCAGGAGGGAGAGATATATCATAATCTACACTTGGAAAATCTTGGAAGGAATGGTCCCGAATCTGCACACAGAAATCACTCCCTACGAAAGTAAAAGACTGGGCAGGCGATGCAAAATGCCCCCAATAAAAAGTAGGGGCGCCATTGGTACACTAAGGGAAAACACCATAAGTGTCCGGGACCCAAAACTGTTTAACAGCCTCCCATCAAGCATTAGGGGAATTGCCAATAAACCCCTGGCTGCCTTCAAGAGAGAGCTGGACAGATACCTAAAGTCAGTGCCGGATCAGCCGGGCTGTGGCTCGTACGTTGGACTGCGTGCAGTCAGCAGTAACAGCCTAGTTGATCAGGCCCTGATCCATCGGGAGGCCTGGTCATGGACCGGGCCGCGGGGGCGTTGATCCCTGGAATAACCTCCAGGTAACCTCCAGGTAACTAGTGGTGATGTGAGTGAATTTAAGGCCAGCAAAGGTTGGTTTGAAAGATTTAAGAATCGTAGTGGCATACATAGTGTGATTAGGCATGGTGAGGCTGCCAGCTCAGACCACAAAGCGGCTGAAATATATGTACATGAATTCAAGGAGTACATAGAGGCTGAAGGATTGAAACCTGAACAAATGTTTAATTGTGACGAAACAGGCCTGTTTTGGAAGAAATTACCAAGCAGGACCTATATTACTCAGGAGGATAAGGCACTCCCAGGACATAAGCCTATGAAAGACAGGCTTACTCTGTTGATGTGTTCCAATGCTAGTGGTGATTGCAAAGTGAAGCCTTTATTGGTGTATCACTCAGAAACTCCCAGAGCGTTCAGGCAAAAGAATGTCCTCAAGGCTAATTTGTGTGTGCTGTGGAGGGCAAACAGTAAGGCATGGGTCACTAGGGACTTTTTCTATGACTGGTTACACCATGCATTTGCCCCCACTCTGAAAAATTACCTAATTGAAAAGAAATTAGACCTTAAGTGCCTCCTGGTATAAGACAATGCCCCTGGTCATCCTTCAACCTTGGCAGAGCGACTTTGTGGGGACATGAGCTTCATTAAGGTCAAGTTTTTGCCTCCTAATACCACTCCTCTCCTGCAGCCCATGGACCAGCAGGTCATTTCCAACTTCAAGAAACTGTACACAAAAGCTATGTTTGAAAGGTGCTTTGAAGTGACCACAGAAACTCTATTGACTCTAAAGGAGTTTTGGAAGGATCACTTTACTATCCTAAATTGTGTAAAACTTATAGGTAAGGCTTGGGAGGGAGTGACTAAGAGGACCTTGAACTCTGCCTGGAAAAGACTGTGGCCAGAATGTGTAGACAAAAGGGATTTCGAAGGGTTTGAGGCTAACCCTGAGAATCCTATGCCAGTTGAGGAATCCATTGTGGCATTGGGGAAGTCCTTGGGGTAGGAGGTTAGTGGGGAGGATGTGGAAGAGTTGGTGGAGGAGGATAATGAAGAACTAACCACTGATGAGCTGCTAGATCATCTTCAACAGCAAGAGGCCAGACCTGAGGAAACTGCTTCGGAGGAGGGGATGGAGAAACTGAAGAAGTTGCCTACTTCAAAGATTAAGGAAATCTGTGCAAAGTGGCTTAAAGTGCAAACCTTCATTAACCCTTCCAGGGTTTCAGACGTACTAGTACGGCTTATGCACCAGGGATTTTGACGTACTAGTATGCATAAATTCTAGCGCCCTCAAATCTAGTGAGAGAAAGCTGGTAGGCCTACATATGAAAGAATGGGTCTATGTGGTCAGTGTGCACAGTATAAATAAAATCCTGCAGCACAGTGTGTAATGAGAAAAAAAAAACTTTGACCGTTTTTTTGGATTAAAACAGCGACTTTGCACTGTATTTTCGTATGGTATTTATTGTTGTATTCTAGTTTTCTTGGTCTCATTTTATAGAATGGAAGACATATTACAGAAATTGAGATGATTTTGACTGGTTTTACAATGAAAAGTACCTTGAAATTGAGCTCAAAGTAGCAGAAATGTTCGATTTTTACCAAAGTTCAAAAGTAAACAAATCATGCCAAGCGTCCAATACACGTCAACTGGTGAGTCTAATATTCTTTCACAAGTGCACTGATATTATTTATACCATTTCTACACTAATGCAGTAGTCTGCATAACAGTAAATCTTCTATTTTTTGTGAGAATAAAAATTCAAAGTGGAAAGCAAAAGAATATAAGAGGGGCCTGGGGACGTGACTAATGAACAGAGGAAATGTTATTTTAGTGCCAGAAATGTCTTTCTTGTTTATTCTGGACCCTATTCGGAAATTGGCATCTTCTGAAATTTGTGTGAAATTGGCAAAATTGCTAAATTCTGGCCATTGTATTGGACAGTTGAAATTGGTAAATGGGTGGTTTCTTGTACTCATTCGATAGAAAAAATGGAGTTCTAGCGAAATAGTTATGACTTTTGTCGACAAGCACACTGGAATTGGCCGAAAATAGGGCTCAAAGTGGGCAAAATCACCAATGCGTGAACATCGTCGAGACTGCTAACTTCGTGAGAGCATAATTCCTTAAGTTTTCCATCAAATTTCATACTTTTGGTGTCATTATGATCGGGAAAAGATTCTCCTTTATGTGCATAGAGTTTTTACACAGTGTGATATGGACACGAGGTATATCAAAAAGAGATCTGTGTCTTGTGTTGTGGTCATGTGTCCTGTTTAGGTTGGTGAGGAGAAGTTTGAGTGGAGGGTTTATATTTGCGTGTATTGTTCTGTGTATGTAGTAGGCACATGAATAAGTATGGATGTTCTTAATGGTGAGCAGATTCAGACTTTTGAAAATTGGTGGAGTATGCTGGCGGGAGTGGGAATTTGTTATCATTCTTACTGCTGCCTTTTGCTGGGTTATTAGGGGTTTTAGGTGATTGGATGTTGTTGATCCCCATGCACAAATTCCATATGTAAGATAAGGGTATATGAGTGAATGGTACAGTGCCAGGAGAGCTGATTGTGGAACGTAGTACCTTATCTTTGATAGTATGCCTACAGTCTTGGAGATTTTCTTGGTGATTTGTTGTATGTGTGTCCGGAACTTAAGGCTACTGTCAAGGTGGATACCTAGGAATTTTCCCTCTGTGAGTCTTGTGACTGATGATCCATTTAGCGTTATGTTAATTGGATCATTTTCAGCTTTGTTTCCAAACTGAATGAAATAGATTTTATCAGTATTCAGGGTAAGTTTATTAGTCATCATCCAGGCAGATATTTTCTGTAATTCAGCATTGACTGTGTTTGCTAGTATGACTGTGTTTGGGTGGGAAAAGACATATGTAGTGTCATCTGCAAATAATATGGGTTTGAGTAGCTGTGATGCATTCGGTAGATCATTGATGTAGATGAGAAAGAGGAGTGGTCCAAGGACGCTTCCTTGTGGGACTCCTACTGTGATTGGTTGGGTGGAAGAGTTTGCATCATTTGCATACACATATTGAGTTCTGTTACTAAGGTATGATTTTAGGTAGTTGAGGGAGTGGCCTCTGATACCATAGTGCATTAATTTGGAGTACAGCAGTTCATGGTCGACTGTATCGAAAGCTTTACGTAAATCAATGAAAATGCCCAGCGGGACTTCTTTCTTTTCAAGTGCGGTATATATTAGTTCTAGCATGTGTATGATAGCATCATTTGTGCTTTTATTATTCCTGAATCCAAACTGACAAGGGTTTAATATGTTGTGTGAGACGAGGTAGGAATAGATCCGTCTATGAATTAATTTTTCAAAGATTTTAGAGAGCAGTGGTAAGTTAGATATTGGTCTATAGTTATTCAAGTCAGCTTGGTCACCTCCTTTATGGATCGGAGTGACCCTCGCTATTTTGAGGATTGTTGGGAAGGTAGATGATTCAATGGATTTGTTAAAGAGCGTTGCAATAATTGGTGACAATACTTGAGAAGCTTTTTTGTACATAAAAGCAGGCAAGTTGTTTATGTCTCCTGCCTTGTTTTTAAGGGTGTTTATGATGAGCGTAACTTCTATGGGGTTGGTTGGAGCTAGGAATAGCGTATTTGGGTAGGTACCTATGAGGTAGTCTGATGGACGGGTGTTTGTGCTTGGTATTTTGTTTGCTAGATTTTTTCCTATGGTGGAGAAGAAAACATTAAGTCTGTTTGCTGTTTCGGTTGGAGTGAGTAGGGGTTCATCTGATTTTGTTAGTTTGATTGTTTTGTTTTTGGATAACTTTTTAGTTCCAAGAATTTCAGATAGAGTTTTCCAGGTTTTTTTCATATCACCTTTGATGTTATGTAATCTATTTTCATAATACAATTTTTTTGACCTTCTTATCAGGCTGGTAAGTGCTGACGAGTAACTTTTCGACTGTTCTCTAGTTATTTGACCCATTCTATACTGTTTTTCATATTTGTGCTTTGTGTTAATGGATTTGAGGATGCTTGGTGTTAGCCAGGGATTATTCAGTCTCTTTGCTGTGATCTGTTTAGTTTTTCTGGGGCAATGTCTGTTATAGAGGCTTTGGGCTTTTTTTAGAAAATTATTTATACATTCATTCATATCTGTATATGTTTCGAGCTCATTTTGCCAATCGATGTTATTCATAGCTGCTATAAAGTTGTTAACTGCTGTCTCGTTATGTAGTCTGAAGGTTACTTTAGTAATGTCTTGTGGCAGTTTGCCCAGATTAGTTATGAGAAAGGTTGGGTAGTGGTCTGTAGTGTTGTCTGTGATTATGCCTGATTTTAAAGGGGATATGGTGTTTGTCCAGATGTGGTCTATTAAGGAGATGCTTGTCTCGGAGATTCTTGTAGGTTTAGATATTGCTGGTAGCAACAGGCAGTTACTCATTGTGTTTGTGAATTCGGTTACTTGTGGGTCCTGGTCGTGTAGTATGTTTATGTTGAAATCTCCTGTTAGTAGTAGGTGGTCTTTATTCATGTGTGCATCAGTAATCATGTTTCCTAGTTTTTCACTAAAGTGATAAATGTTTGACTGTGGTACTCTGTAGATGTTTATAACTGTGAGGGGTTTTTGCAGGTCTTTTGATTTAAATTTGGCTATGATATATTCTCCATGTTCGTCCCTTGTGCAAGATTTATTGATACATTCGAGTTGATTTGAGTAGTATATAGCTGTTCCTCCCCCTTGCTGGTCTGTTCTACAGTTGTGTATGGCCATGTAGCCAGGAATGGTATAGACATCTGTAATATCAGGCTTAAGCCAGGTTTCTGTGAGTGTGATGATTGATATATTGGAATGAAGGGAACTGAGTAATGCTGTGAGGTCATCATAATGTTTGCTCAAGGATCTGACATTGTAGTTAAAGATGGTTATGTTATTGTTTGCACTGAGTAATGTCTTTGCTTGGTCTGCTGTGTAGTAATTACAGTTACTGGTTGATTCGTGTAATTCATTTTGTAAAAAGTTTACATCAGGATCTATGCCTGTAATCATAGGATGAGAGTAATTTTACAAGCTAGATTTTCTGAGTAAAATAATATAAGATTTATATTGAATCTACAACTAGACTTATGACTAAGACACCGTAATTAAACTAAAACTTGTAAAAATTTAAAAGAAAAAGGGATTATTTCAGAATAGATAATTCAGTTATACACTTAAGCATCTAATAGTATCTTAATTATTTTAACAAGTGAGTTTATGAACTACAGTAGATATTTACAGCTAAAATAAAGGAGCTAATGAATATAATAATAAAAGAATGTATTAAAAGCAAAATCAGTAGCAACTGAGGTAGTCAATAGCACCTGGAGCTAAAATAAAGGAGAAAAAAGGAGAAAATATATAAGGTTTTGTGTGCAAGGGGCTTGGACTTCCAGCAAGCATGCGTGAGCGTGTTTGATAGGAGTGAATGGAGACAAATGGTTTTTAATACTTGACATGCTGTTGGAGTATGAGCAAAGTAGCATTTATGAAGGGATTCAGGGAAACCGGCAGGCCGGACTTGAGTCCTGGAGATGGGAAGTACAGTGCCTGCACTCTGAGGGAGGGGTGTTAATGTTGCAGTTTAAAAACTGTAGTGTAAAGCACCCTTCTGGCAAGACAGTGATGGAGTGAATGATGGTGAAAGTTTTTCTTTTTCGGGCCACCCTGCCTTGGTGGGAATTGGCCAGTGTGATAATAAAAAACAAAAAAAATTAAGTAATGGTAAACAAAGTTCAATGGACAGATAGTCACTATGATATAATATTGATTTGGGAGTAAGATCTGATTTGTAATGTATAATAAGTTGAGCAATTAATTGCACTATAAAAAAGTAGAGAAATATGAGGTAGTTGGTACTAGCTAGCAAAAGATAGTTTTGGGACTCTCACAATAATGTAATTGGAATATACACTAATTGCACACACAATATGAAAGGGACTAAAAAAAAGTAGTGGTAAACAGAATTAAATGGACAGGTAGCAATGAAGAATAACATTAATTTGGAATAAGATTTGACTTGCAACACAAAATTATGAGCAATTAAAAGCAATTAAAAAGTAAAAAGTATTTGAGGTAGCTGGTATTAGCTAGTAAAAGAAAAAAATAATAAAGCACAATAATGTAATAGTAACGTACACTATATGCACCACACGTATTTACCTTATTATTATAATATAAATGTTATAATATCTTATTATTATTCTATAATGAAGATAACATCTTATTATCATACTATTAAGACTATCTACTACACGAGGGTCATTAAGACTATCTACTACACGAGGGTCATTAAGACTATCTACTGCACGAGGGTCATTAAGACTATCTACTACACGAGGGTCATTAAGACTATCTACTGCACGAGGGTCATTAAGACTATCTACTACACGAGGGTCATTAAGACTATCTACTACACGAGAGTCATTAAGACTATCTACTACACGAGGGTCATTAAGACTATCTACAATACGAGGGTCATTAAGACTATCTACAATACGAGGGTCATTAAGACTATCTACTACACGAGGGTCATTAAGACTATCTACTACACGAGGGTCATTAAGACTATCTACTACACGAGGGTCATTAAGACTATCTACAATACGAGGGTCATTAAGACTATCTACAATACGAGGGTCATTAAGACTATCTACTACACGAGGGTCATTAAGACTATCTACTACACGAGGGTCATTAAGACTATCTACTACACGAGGGTCATTAAGACTATCTACTACACGAGGGTCATTAAGACTATCTACTACACGAGGGTCATTAAGACTATCTACTACACGAGGGTCATTAAGACTATCTACTACACGAGGGTCATTAAGACTATCTACTACACGAGGGTCATTAAGACTATCTACTACACGAGGGTCATTAAGACTATCTACTACACGAGGGTCATTACTAGGAATAACTTAAGGACACTTATATAATCTGTTACAGAAATGTCAGCTTTTCTAAGGAAGGTAGAGAAATCATGTTCATTTGAGATGGTATATTGTTGTCCTGTTGATGTTTTCCTTACTAGTATTTTCCCATCCCGCGTGAAACACTGATGTATTTTGTTTTCCTGTTTAAGTTTTCTCAGCCTGAACACAAGGTTTTGATG
>NW_027199969.1:0-25892 GCF_038502225.1 Cherax quadricarinatus
TCTCACTGGAGGTGTTCAGTATTACACAATGATCCTTCTTTACCTTGAATTCCAGGCGAATCAAGAAGGAAGGAAGTCCACTTAAGACTTTATGTGTCTCTAGACAAACTTGTACGAAGTTTGTGAGACATTTGTATTCGAATGTCTCTTCTAGGATGATCTTAGACAGATCTACGACAGGACTAACTAATGTTAAGGACTAACTTGTGTAAAATCTTCCCAATTCTATAACTTGCTTCGTAAAGAAGAAATTTGGTGACCCACAAATTATAGTTTGCTGTTGGTAATCAGTAAAGAATCTCATCATATGTACCAAAGATTAGCATAGTGAGAGACAAATAAGACATTCCTCAGGTGGCACGATATCCACCAAGATTAGCATAGTGAGAGACAAATAAGACATTCCTCAGGTGGCACGATATCCACCAAGATTAGCATAGTGAGAGACAAATAAGACATTCCTCAGGTGGCACAATATCCACCAAGATTAGCATAGTGAGAGACAAATATGACATTCCTCAGGTGGAACGATATCCACCAATATTTCTTGTGTGTGGGAATAAAACTGGATTCATGAACCATTTTTCTTTCTCCTTTTTTTTCTATACTAATTCATCAAAAAACACAACAATTGAAGTCGCAAATAACTATACAATCCAACCAAATAGTTGCTGGAAAATCGTTGGTTGGTTTTTCAGATTTGAAGTCTGTCTACATGAGGGTAACTGAGGCTTCTTGTCACCTGTGCACCACCAATCAAGGAGACTGTAATGCCTAAAAAAGCGATTAAATATACTTTTAGTGTATATACAGATAGAAACATCACTTAGTGTATATATATCACTGTAAAATAAAAATTTACTCAACAGAGTAAAGTCCGAGGCAGCTACGGTGAAAAGCTCTGTTCCACAAGGCACAGTACTTGCTCCCATCTTGTTCCTCATCCTCATATCCGACATAGACAAGGATGTCAGCCACAGCACCGTGTCTTCCTTTGCATATGACACCCGAATCTGCATGACAGTGTCTTCCATTGCATACACTGCAAGGCTCCAGGCGGACATCAACCAAATCTTTCAGTGGGCTGCAGAAAACAATATGAAGTTCAACGATGAGAAATTTCAATTTCTCAAATATGGTAAACACGAGGAAATTAAATCTTCATCAGAGTACAAAACAAATTCTGGCCACAAAATAGAGCGAAACACCAACGTCAAAGACCTGGGAGTGATCATGTCGGAGGATCTCACCTTCAAGGACCATAACATTGTATCAATCGCATCTACTAGAAAAATGACAGGATGGATAATGAGAACCTTCAAAACTAGGGAGGCCAAGCCCATGATGACACTCTTCAGGTCACTTGTTCTATCTAGGCTGGAATATTGCTGCACACTAACAGCACCTTTCAAGGCAGGAGAAAATGCTGACCTAGAAAATGTACAGAGAACCTTCACGGCGCGCATAACGGAGATAAAACACCTCAATTACTGGGAGCGCTTGAGGTTCCTAAACCTGTATTCCCTGGAACGCAGGAGGGAGAGATACATGATTATATAAACCTGGAAAATCCTAGATGGACTAGTACCGAACTTGCACACGAAAATCACTCACTAAGAAAGCAAAAGACTTGGCAGACGATGCACCATCCCCCCAACGAAAAGCAGGGGTGTCACTAGCACGTTAAGAGACCATACAATAAGTGTCAGGGGCCCGAGACTGTTCAACTGCCTCCCAGCATACATAAGGGAGATTACTAACAGACCCCTGGCAGTCTTCAAGCTGGCACTGGACAAGCACCTAAAGTCAGTTCCTGATCAGCCGGGCTGTGGCTCGTACGTTGGTTTGCGTGCAGCCAGCAGCAACAGCCTGGTTGATCAGGCTCTGATCCACCAGGAGGCCTGGTCACAGACCGGGCCGCGGGGGCGTTGACCCCCTGAACTCTCTCCAGGTAAACTCCAGCTGGAAGTGTTAATACCAAGGAATTACCTTATAATCTAAAGACCAGCATCAGGAAACACTTGTCCTGTTTCCTGACAAACCTTACCTAACCTAACCTGAAGACCAGCATCAGGAAACACTTGTCCTGTTTCCTGACAAACCTTACCTAACCTAACCTGAAGACAAGCATCAGGAAACACTTGTTGTTTCCTGACAAACCTTACCTAACCTAACCTGAAGACCAGCGTCAAGAAACACTTGTCCTGTTTCCTGACAAACCTTACCTAACCTGCCAGCATACAGCGTCAGGAAACACTTCTCTTTCCTGACAAACCTTACCTAACCTAACCTGAAGACCAGCGTCAGGAAACACTTGTCTGGTTCCTGACAAACCTTACCTAACCTAACCTGAAGACCAGCGTCAGGAAACACTTGTCCTGTTTCCTGACAAACCTTACCTAACCTAACCTGAAGACCAGTGTCAGGAAACACTTGTCCTGTTTCCTGACAAACCTTACCTAACCTAACCTGAAGACCAGCGTCAGGAAACACTTGTCCTGTTTCCTGACAAACCTTACCTAACCTAACCTGAAGACCAGCGTCAGGAAACACTTGTCCTGTTTCCTGACAAACCTTACCTAACCTAACCTGAAGACCAGCGTCAGGAAACACTTGTCCTGTTTCCTGACAAACCTTACCTAACCTAACCTGAAGACCAGCGTCAGGAAACACTTGTCCTGTTTCCTGACAAACCTTACCTAACCTAACCTGAAGACCAGCGTCAGGAAACACTTGTCCTGTTTCCTGACAAACCTTACCTAACCTAACCTGAAGACCAGCGTCAGGAAACACTTGTCCTGTTTCCTGACAAACCTTACCTAACCTAACCTGAAGACCAGCGTCAGGAAACACTTGTCCTGTTTCCTGACAAACCTTACCTAACCTAACCTGAAGACCAGCGTCAGGAAACACTTGTCCTGTTTCCTGACAAACCTTACCTAACCTAACCTGAAGACCAGCGTCAGGAAACACTTGTCCTGTTTCCTGACAAACCTTACCTAACCTAACCTGAAGACCAGCGTCAGGAAACACTTGTCCTGTTTCCTGACAAACCTTACCTAACCTAACCTGAAGACCAGCGTCAGGAAACACTTGTCCTGTTTCCTGACAAACCTTACACTAACCTGAAGACCAGCGTCAGGAAACACCTGTTTCCTGACAAACCTTACCTAACCTAACCTGAAGACCAGCGTCAGGAAACACTTGTCCTGTTTCCTGACAAACCTTACCTAACCTAACCTGAAGACCAGCGTCAGGAAACACTTGTCCTGTTTCCTGACAAACCTTACCTAACCTAACCTGAAGACCAGCGTCAGGAAACACTTGTCCTGTTTCCTGACAAACCTTACCTAACCTAACCTGAAGACCAGCGTCAGGAAACACTTGTCCTGTTTCCTGACAAACCTTACCTAACCTAACCTGAAGACCAGCGTCAGGAAACACTTGTCCTGTTTCCTGACAAACCTTACCTAACCTAACCTGAAGACCAGCGTCAGGAAACACTTGTCCTGTTTCCTGACAAACCTTACCTAACCTAACCTGAAGACCAGCGTCAGGAAACACTTGTCCTGTTTCCTGACAAACCTTACCTAACCTAACCTGAAGACCAGCGTCAGGAAACACTTGTCCTGTTTCCTGACAAACCTTACCTAACCTAACCTGAAGACCAGCGTCAGGAAACACTTGTCCTGTTTCCTGACAAACCTTACCTAACCTAACCTGAAGACCAGCGTCAGGAAACACTTGTCCTGTTTCCTGACAAACCTTACCTAACCTAACCTGAAGACCAGCGTCAGGAAACACTTGTCCTGTTTCCTGACAAACCTTACCTAACCTAACCTGAAGACCAGCGTCAGGAAACACTTGTCCTGTTTCCTGACAAACCTTACCTAACCTAACCTGAAGACCAGCGTCAGGAAACACTTGTCCTGTTTCCTGACAAACCTTACCTAACCTAACCTGAAGACCAGCGTCAGGAAACACTTGTCCTGTTTCCTGACAAACCTTACCTAACCTAACCTGAAGACCAGCGTCAGGAAACACTTGTCCTGTTTCCTGACAAACCTTACCTAACCTAACCTGAAGACCAGCGTCAGGAAACACTTGTCCTGTTTCCTGACAAACCTTACCTAACCTAACCTGAAGACCAGCGTCAGGAAACACTTGTCCTGTTTCCTGACAAACCTTACCTAACCTAACCTGAAGACCAGCGTCAGGAAACACTTGTCCTGTTTCCTGACAAACCTTACCTAACCTAACCTGAAGACCAGCGTCAGGAAACACTTGTCCTGTTTCCTGACAAACCTTACCTAACCTAACCTGAAGACCAGCGTCAGGAAACACTTGTCCTGTTTCCTGACAAACCTTACCTAACCTAACCTGAAGACCAGCGTCAGGAAACACTTGTCCTGTTTCCTGACAAACCTTACCTAACCTAACCTGAAGACCAGCGTCAGGAAACACTTGTCCTGTTTCCTGACAAACCTTACCTAACCTAACCTGAAGACCAGCGTCAGGAAACACTTGTCCTGTTCATTTGTAGAATCTGGTGAATTTTCCACGTCTCAGGCGCCAACATCACGAGTCACCAAAATATGTCAAACCCATCAGGCTCGATTTTTCATTCGTAGAAAGGAGATCGTCGGACAGAGAGTGTTGTGTTCGCTTGGAATATATATCTGTGTTAGTTTACGCACAGATTGGCGACGTTTCTAGTGGTCCTTGGACTGTCTTTAGTGCTTCAGGGCAGCGAGCCAAGTTTGGGTGGCTATGGGCCCCAACTGGGGCACTGAGCCACACAGCTCTGCGCCCAGTGTGGGTGGCTGTGAGGTTACAAGAAGGTGCTCCGCTGCTGGCTCTGTCCCCACACCTACTGTCACCATGACAGACCCAGGAGAGCGGCCTAAACGTTCCTTGGAATGCGGGGACGAGTTGGAGGACAACTAATATAATATAAATAATTTAATATGTTTATTATGCACCCCATACCCATCCTGTGGGCGGTAGTCAAAAGATTACAGAGGTACATAATGGGTCCAGGGACTGGGCCTCAAAGTTTTGATAGCTGAGCAAGCCACAGAGGCAATGAACTCACAATTTACAAAGGTAATGAACTCACAATTTACAAAGGTAATGAACTCCAGGTAGGTCTAGTCACAATCATTACAAGTTACAAAGGTATTTACAGATTACAGAGGTACACAATGGGTCCAGGGACCGGGCTCCAAAGTTTTGATGGCTGAACTAGGTACAAGGTAATGAACTCACAAGTTACAAAGGTAATGAACTCATAAGTTACAAAGGTAATGAATACTGTAAGAATGGTTACTTACGTGTATACATGGCTACAATCATGAACAAATTTTAGAGTAATGAGCAATTCACACTTCCACACCCGGTCACAACTGTAATGAGTTATTGGTGCAAATATTGGTTGTTGAGTCTCTCTCTCTCACACACACACACACACACACACACACACATACAAATTCATACACACACACACATAAACACACACACACACACACACACACAAACACCCAAACTCATACACACACGCACACACTCATACTCACACACACTCATACACACACTCACACTCATACACACACACACTCATACTCACACACACACACACACACACACACACACACACACACACACACACACACACACACACACACATGCACACATGTGGTAATGCTTTATTTACAGCTAGCAAAGTCAGGGTATTTCTCCAGAATGGTCTGTAATATACCACTGTGGATAAAATACTTGGCCATTTCTTGAACACTTCTGAGTGAGTTGTTTCTAAATTCATTAATTTTATCGCACTCCAGTACATAATGACGCAGGGTGTGACAATAATCCATCTGGCAAAGTTTACATTTCGTTTGGTCTACATCTGGTGGTGGTGATTTAACCTGCCAAAGATACTTGTAACCCAGCCGGAGCCGGGCGGTAGTGACATCCAAGAGTCTGCTTATTTTGTTGGATGCACCATAGACATGTGGCTCCTCCTGCATGATAGAATGATGATAGATGGACTCACTGGTGTCAATCTCCCTGAGCCTTAAGTCCATAAAATTCAGTTGAAGTTCTTTTCGTATTATTGTTCTCAAACTACTACCTGACAAGCCAAGATTGTAATCTACTCCCTCTTTGAAAGCATACAGCTTAGCCAATTTATCAGTTCTATCATGCATCTGAAGACCAATGTGAGATGGAATCCACAGCATGTGCACTCTGACTCCACTGTCCACAATCCTACCATACCTGTGTCTGGCTTCTGACACAAGCATGCCACAATTTATGCTTAATGAGTTGAGAGCATTTATGGATGACAGAGAATCAGTTACAATTAAACTGTCAATCTTTGATACATAGATGCATTTCAGTGCAAGGAGTATGGCAAACAGTTCTGTCTGAAGGGTAGAGGCCCAATTATTGATGCGTGCTCCAATTTCTTTAAGAGAGCCATCACTCTGTACGACAACAGCAGCACTACCAGCTGCACCAGTGGATTGGTGAACAGAACCATCAACGTAAATAATTTGCGAGAGTGTGTGCTGTGTGACTAAGTTATCAATACAGCTTAAGGCCTCATGTTTGGCTTCAAGGCGAAGTTTTGGTTGTGATTTAAGAAGTAGTTTGGGGGGAAATGGAGGAATGGTAGTTTGGAATGGGGTAATATTCCATGGAGCGGAGAAGTGCCGCTGTTGCCTTACTTGACATAGATCATGTATCTGATTCATGCGGAGGTCGGTTCCAGTTTTTTCGATCCATCTGGAGGAGTGTTCACCAGTGCTGAGGAAAGTTTGGAGGGCTTCTGTGCAGGGGTTTGAATGAGCTTGCCTGAGCATATTAACCCCAATTAGGATATTTCTTTCAGTAACACGATCTCTGATGCTTGGAATATCAAGTTCTTTTTGCATATTTAAAATTTTGGCAGTACGAGGGCATCCTAAAATGATCCTCATTGCTTCGTTCTGCAGTTTTTCCAGCCCTCCAAGCTTCCAGTCAGACACAAGAGCAAGTAGTGGCGCAGCATAATCAACCAATGATCTAATATAAGCAAGATACATCATTTTCACAATTTTAACATTAGCACCATACCTGGGGTGAAGCCCTGCCACAACTCTAAGTGCTCTTAGTCGTTCTTTGTATTGGCGACAAAGTCTTGTTACAACAGGTCCAAGTAGTGGAACCTCAAAGCCTAGATACCTGTATCTGCTTACATATTCTAGAAGAGACCCATCATGCAATTGGATCTGACGAACTGTGCCTCTCTGTCGAGGAGGACGCCTATTGAGTATCTTTGTTTTATCAGTAGAGATTATCAACCCCAGGTCCTGACACGAGGCTAGTACATGATTAAGAATGTTTTGGGTGTTGGAGAATCCGGTGGTGTGAATCATTATATCATCAGCAAAACTAATCACATAATTATGGGGCTGACTAGGCATAGCATTAAGTAATGCATTAATTAGAATATTGAACAGTGTGGGACTGAGCACACCTCCCTGTGGGGTTCCTAATTCAAAGTCTTTAGTTACACTTCTATGTCCCTGGAACAACACAGACGATTTTCTGTTGGACAGGTAGCCTTTAATCCAGCGGAGAAGCCATCCTCCAACATCCATTCTGGCAAGTTCACTAATGATTACATGTCGGTTGGCTACATCGAAAGCGGATTTAAGGTCAAGGAAGGTAGTGTATGAGCTGTCAGTGTGCAGGGTGAGAAAGGTGGCTATGCAATGATGCACGCTCCTTCCATGCATGAAACCATGTAACCGGGGAGACAAAAATTGTTTGATTCTGTACATGAGACGATTAAGAATCATTCTCTCAAATGTTTTACACAAGCAGCTAGTAAGAGATATTGGGCGAAATGCATTTTGTTGATTGGGCTTAGGAATTGGAATGATGAGGCTGTTGGTCCATGATTGAGGGAGCTCCCCAGTTACATAGCTCATGTCCAAGAAGGCCAAGGAAGCAGTGGAGACTACTGTATCTGCCAATCTGCCACTAGATCCGTCGGCAGCCGCTACCCAAGGAGACTTGCATCCCCAGATGGCCATAGGGGTCGTGGAAGGAAGCCAGGAGGCTGTAGCTCCTCAACTGGCATGGATAGAGCCATCCCAGGTCCCTATCCCAGTTGCTTCGGCCTCCACAGTGGATGGGGCCTGGCTGACTCCACATGGAAGGAGGAATTCCCGCTCAGCTCAGGCACAAGCAACCAGGGCGTTCAACAAATTCAAGGTTCCCGATTATGGGTTTGTAAGGTATCTGGAAAGTCTACCCCGCCTCAAGTTCCGCTGCAAGTTCACTCTCAGGAACGAGGTTCTGGTCATTCCTCGGGACGAGGATTCTTACGAGGAGTTGAAGGGGCTGGTTGTGACGCATCCCAGCATGGTGGAATTGGTTGCTTCAGAGAAGGTGTACAAGCGGGTGCTCTTACACATCCTTGTGCCCCTCGGCAGGGCTGGATTACCGCATAGGCAAACTAGGCATTTGCCTAGGGCCCCGCGCATTTGGGGGCCCCGCGGTCCAAGGGGTTCAGGGGCTCATCCAAGACTGCGCACATGGTGCAAGTGCAAAGGGGTCCCTACCTAAAAAGTTCAAGTGTTTGGAGAGTAAAATTGATTTTTAAAAATTAATCAAAACAAAAATAAATAATGAAATAAAATAAAATAAAAATAAATAAACCTAACCATAGATGGCAACACTCAACACGCCTTTGTTTACATCAGAACAGCTGTGTTTTCCCGCTAATGGGTGAGTATGGGAGATTCCTCTCCAATTTTCTGTAGTAATTACACGTTATCTAGACTTGTACTGTGACAAATTAACTGAAGTGTTGTTGATAGACATTGATGTGTATGGATAAATGTTTGTTTTCGCCTCTAAATGTTAAGGGAGGTACCTGATAGGGTTACTTGACCAGTAAAGACGCATGGACCAGTAAAGACGCATTTTTGGTAAAAATACTATAAAGAAAAACCTAAAAACGCAAACTGACTTCCGTTTGTAGGTTTTAAAAGCACTTTGTCCTGTCTTTAAGTCTTTATCATTTCAATAACAGATCTCAATTGATTGATGTTCTACATCACTTCCGTCGCAAATGCTTAGTTTTCAAGTTGCGACGGAAGTGATGTAGAACATCAATTAATTTACTACATATTTCCCCAGAAACACATAAGCCACATCAGAAAATCGTTGGTTGGGTGAAACTGAAAATTGTCCCTGCATTCTTTAATTCTCATGTCCTTATCTATGGTGGTAGGCCATATATCATGCAAAACATAATGATTAGTTTAGTTATGAAAATGGTAATATAAATACCATTGTGCATTGTTCTTGGACTCGGTATGATTTCTGTTTAAGTAAATTGGAGATCAAGGAGGATGAATTAGTAAAATATTCGTAGCCCAAATCACTAACCTAATCTATGGTAAAAGTTCTGTATATGACTCCTTTCTGGTAACGTTTTGAATTTTTAGATGCGCAGCCAGAGGAAAGGGGGCTACAAGGGCCATATCCCCCCAATTGACAGAAAAAAAATTAATAATAATTAAAAAATTAATAATAATTGATAATGAAAAATTTGTATTTGCATGATTACAGACAGTGATACATCCTCATTATGGCATCTCGTGAACGTGATGTTGGACGTTCTTATGCGAGTGGGTCACAGAAAAGAAAGAAGAAAATTCAAGAAGAAGAACAGAAAAAGAAAGATGTAGGAAGCTGCAGAAAGATCACAGACATGCTCACGAAAACAGTTTCTGATGTTACCAGTACAGTTGAATCTGCAGATACGTCAGATCATACAGGAAGCCCTCCCTCCATTATTTCTCAGCCAGCATCTACTTCTTTTGTGTCTCCTCTCAATGTCTCAACGGACATTTCATCCACAGGATTTGTCTTAAAAGATCCTGCCTCATGGCCAAATGTAATCCCAGATTCTCTACGTAATGCTTTCATTGCAGAAAACTTCAGTCAAACTCTGAACATTGACTTTAGGAAATCAGCAAGGATTTATGATGATGGAAGTCGTCGTTGTTTAAAGTCATCTATGTTTTATAGGAAGCTTGCAAATTCAGAAACTGTGAAAAGATCATGGATGGTATACTCTGAAAGCTCAGGAAAAGTGTACTGTTCAGCATGCAAGCTATTTTCTACCAAAGAAAATACCTTCACACAGGGGTTCAATGACTGGAAAAATTCCAAGCGTTTCGAGGAACATGAAAACAGCACCACTCACAGGAGCTGCATTTTAGCCAGTGTATTTCGTGCACAGAAAAAAGGCTTATTGGATTCTCATTTGGAAAATCAAACTGAAAAAGAGCGCACTTATTGGAGAAAAGTTCTAGAAAGAGTTGTTGCTGTTGTAAAATTCTTAGCTCTAAGAGGACTTGCTTTCCGTGGAGAAAATGAGGTTTTTGGTTCGGAAAACAATGGCAATTTCCTAGGGATCATAGAACTGTTAGCACAATTCGATCCATTCTTAGCAAATCATGTGTCACGCCTTGGGAATGCAGGAAGAGGCACTGTATCTTACATGTCATCTACTATATGCAATGAATTTATTGAACTGATGACTAAGAAGGTCCTCAATAACATCATAGCAGCTGTGAAAACTGCAAAATACTTTGCAATAAGTGTAGATTCAACACCAGATATTTCACATACAGATCAATTGACATTCATTGTTCGCTTTGTCGACTCCAGTGGTAAGCCTGTAGAGCGCTTTATAAAATTCATTCCTCTTTCAGGCCATGATGGAGAAACAATGATGAATGTAGTACTGGATACTCTGCTTGAACATGATCTCTCTATTATGGATTGCCGTGGCCAGAGCTACGACAATGCAAGTAACATGTCGGGTAAATATAATGGATTGCAAGCCCGTATCAAGCAAATCAACCCACTTGCTGAATATGTGCCCTGCTCAGCACATTCTCTTAATCTTGTTGGGTCATGTGCTGCGGAGTGTTGTGTCGCTGCAGTTTCATTTTTTGGACTTTTACAAGCACTCTTTAATTTTTTCTCTGCTTCAACGCATCGGTGGAGTATACTCAAGTCAACCATTCATGGAGATGTCATCAAATCATTATCAACAACAAGGTGGTCAGCGCAGCATGATGCAACACATGCTTTGAAAGACAGCTTTGCTGAAATACGTTCTGCTTTGATCCAAATAGCAGAGGATGAAGACCAGACAGCAACTACAAGAAGCGAAGCAGCCAGCTTAGCATCAAAATTGGAAGATTTTGAATTGGCCTTACTCTGTGTGCTTTGGGACTGTATACTGGAACGGTTAAATGCCACGAACAAGACACTTCAGAAAATTGAAATTGAAATGGCTACTTGTGCTAACCTCTATGCAGGCTTAGTGGAATTTGTAAGCTCACTTCGCAATGATGAAGCTTTTGAAATGTTTGAAGAGAAAGCTAAACTGCTGGTGAAAGACTACAGTTACCGGGCTGATCATCAGCGGTCAAGGAAGAGGAAACGCAATTTTGAAGAGCCAGACAATGAAATTGTGTTGCTACCAAGGCAGAAATGTAAGACAGCTACATACTTCGTCATTCTGGATTCACTGATTACAGAATTGGTGAAAAGAAAAGAAATCTACCAGAATCTCAATGACAAGTTTGGATTTCTGTTCAAAATTACTACTATGCCAGATGCAGAATTGAGAGAAGCTGCATTAAAGTTGCAACAACACCTTTCAGCAGATGTTCAGGACACATTTGTTGAAGAAATAGTTCATTTTTCTGGGTATATGAATCAGATTAAAGCTCCACCTGAAAAATGTGCGCCCTCAGCTGCTTTGAAACATTTAAGAAATGCAGGTATCTCAGAAACCTTCCCTAATGTTGACATAGTGTATCGCCTTTACCTAACACTTCCAGCTACTAACTGTGAAGGAGAACGTTCATTTTCTGTTTTGAAAAGAGTGAAAAACCAGCTCCGTTCAACAATGAGCCAAGACAAATTGTGTAACCTAGCCTTGTTGACCATTGAGTCTGATCTAACAAGAAATATTGATTTTCAGAATATAATTGATGATTTTGCCAATATGAAATCCAGAAAAAAGTTTATTTAAGAAGTGCCTGTGAATATAAACAATTCTTTACTTTCTTGAGTTTATATGATTTGATAGTCTTATGCATGATGCAATGATAACAATAATGGTCAGTGATTTATAAAGGGAATAATAGTGCTGTAGTGGTTATGCTGAATATAATAGGTACATGATGTCACTACTTTAATAGCCTAATCTAGTAATACTATGCTGTCTTGAGTTTATTCTCTTTAAAATGCATGATTTAACAAGATAGTTATAATGGCTGTTGGTAAATGGTTTTGGTTGTCTTGATGTACTTTCCCTATTAAATTTAATCTAAATAGCCAGAATGTATTTAATTAGACCTTAAACAGGCTCACACCGACCCCCCCCCCCCACCCCCAAGCTGGAAGGGGTCGCTTCGCTTACCCGTAACTCAAAGGGGCCCCGCCAATCTGAATAGCCTAGGGCCCGGAGACTTCTTAATCCGGCCCTAATTGCATCATGGCTGAAAATGAGGAAATTAATATAGAAGACAAACATATGGAATATAGAGCAAAGAAAGCATCACTGCAGGCTAGAAAAGGTCATGTAACCAAGGCATATAATAAATGTTTGGAATTAATGAATCAAGAAACTGTGAATACTGATGATTTAAAATTGTATTTAGATGCTTTAGGGAATAAATATGATTCATACAAATTATATTACAACAAATATGAAGGAGATTTGTTAGTAAACTGTGTAGATGAGACTGAAGTAGATCTTATGATTAATCAGTATTATGTATTAGAAGTAAAAGTCAGGCTTTGAATAAATTAAAATGTGTAAACCAGGCAGTTAATCAGTCTGCTCCAACAAATAAGATGTCTTTGCCAAAACTTCCAGAATTATGTTTACATGTATTTAATCCTGGAGAAAATTAGGAGAAGTTTTGGTCAATTTTTAAAGCAGCTGTGCATGACAGGAGTGACCTAGCATGTGTAACTAAATTATTTTACCTCAAAGGACAGGTAAGAGGAGATGCTCACATACTCATACAAGCCTTTCCCAATGTAGATGACTCTTACAAGGAAGCAGTTGACTTGTTGAAAGTCACTTATGGTAATATAGAACAAAGTAGGTTGGATCTAGTGAATATCATTGTTAATTTAAAATCTCCAGATCACACTTACAAAGGTTTACAGCAGTTTAGAGTTAAACTGGAGAGCACTCTCAAAACTTTAAGTAATAAATATAATCTGAAGGAATCAGACTGGTTATTGAGTGCCATTGTACAGAATAAATTAAGCTGTAAAACACTTGAATGAGTCTTGAATAAATATCACAAAGGTTATTTTGGTCTGGAGGAAATAAGACTAGGTCTACAAGAATTAATTGTGCAGTTGCAGACCAGCCAACTAACTCATTTTAAAGATGCAACACATAATAACTCTGAGGTATCTGTCAAGTTTCACAAAGGGAAAAATTATCCCAATGGTAATAATCAAATTTCATTTCCTAAAAAGAGTTGCATAGGTGCATATCAAGTAGCAGGAATCAGAAATAATGATTCTCCACAAGGTAAGAAGAATAAGTACCCTCCTAAGAGTAGTCCAGTTAATAAGAAACCAGTCAAAGAAAAGAGAGATTGTCTTTTCTGCAAGGGTACTCATTTTTCTAAGAATTGCAATGCATACAATTCATGGAATGATAAAGTTGAAAGATTGGAGGAACTTGACAGATGTATCAGGTGTTTAGGTAATCACAATGTAAAGGATTGTCATGCCAAATTAAACAACTGTTATCAATGTCACAAAGGAAGACACCATATAGTCATGTGTAAAGGTCTATATGATAATGTTGATAATAATGATAATGTTGACAATCCTGACACAACAGTGGCTAATGTAAAAATTGCTGCTAATGTTAATAATGATGGTTTTGCTGAAGTAGCCTTACCTGTGTTACAGGTAAAAGTTGATGATAAAAGGCATAAATCAAAAAATGTAACTGCTTTATTGGACCAGGGATCCCAGCGTACTTTCATTAAACATAAATATCTTGATGGTATGAAAGTACAGACGGGAGATCCTACAACTTTAAAATTATTTGGTTTTCTCGGATAAAAGAGCTCAATTGTATGACACTGTTTATGTAAGTGTCAGGTTGGGCAATGAGAAAAAACTTGTTAATGCAGTAATTGTAGATAGACTTCCAGAGAAAATATCTACAGTAGGGCTTAGTAAAGCTACAGAAAGACTTTCACATAATGTAAATTTAGCACCTTCTGGTGTAAGTGATGATTCTGTAGGCCCAATAAATATTTTGATAGGTAGTGACTATTATGCCTCCTTTGTAAAGGGTATGGTAAAGAAATGTGGTGTCACCCTTTTGAAGACTGCAGGAGGCCATGTAATGTATGGTAGGATTCCTCGTAATAATAATTCATGACTAGAGGAAACTACAAATACCATAACTGTGTGTCTTACTCATGAAATCGTGCCCCAGTATAATTCTTCCATAGAGGATGGTGTTGAGCCAGTGCATAAATTGTGGGAATTAGACAGCACTGGAATAAATGTAAATGAAGAAAGTCCAGACGATTCTTTTACTCAAGAACAATACCTGAGAGATGTAAAATTTGAATCTGGACAATACTGGGTATGACTTCCGTGGAGACTGAACCATCCAGAATTGCCCACTAATTACAGAATGGCATATGGACAGTTAAAGGCTCAGCTCCGCGAACTGAGTAAGACACCAGAATTGTTAACTGCCTATAATGATATAATTGCTGAACAGTTAATTAATAAATTTATAGAAGAGGTACCTCCTGAGCAAGCCAAAATTTATGGTCACTATTTGCCACATCACGGAGTGAAGAAGGATTCTAAGACCACTCCTCTGAGAATTGTGTTTAATTGTAGTGCCAGGAGTAACAAAAATGTACCTAGTTTAAATGACTGTTTGATGACAGGTCCGTCATTGACGGAAAAATTAGGAGATATCTTATTAAATTTCAGGGTGAAGAATTATGCCTTTACGGCTGACATAAGTAAAGCTTTCCTAAGAGTGGGTTTACAAGAGACTGACTGGGATTGTACCCGCTTCTTATGGCCTGAGAATCCTAGTGACCCACTTAGCCCTCTGAAAACCTTTCGCTTTAGGAGTGTATTATTTGGTGCTACATCCAGTCCGTTCCTACTTCAAGTGACGATAAATGCACACCTTAAACGTACGGGAAGTCCATTGAGTAAAGTAATGAGCAAACAATTTTATGTGGACAATTTCCTGGGTGTGACATCAACTGAAGAGGAACTGTTAATGACTTATGGAGAGGCTAATAAAATAATGCAAAGTGCAAATATGCCTCTGAGGGAATGGAATAGTAATTCGTCCAAATTAAAGGACAAAATAAGTAAAGATTACCCTGGAGATGAAGTGCCAAAATGTAGTAATGTATTGGGATTAACTTGGGATACTGAGAGAGATTTGTTAATGTTAAAACCTAATAATTACAGTATGCCCAATAAATTAACTAAGAGAGTTTTGCTTGCTGAAGTTTCCAAATGTTTTGATCCACTAGGTTTAGTGTCACCCCTTACTATAAGAGGGAAATTATTAATACAGGAAGCACGGAAACTTAAATGTGCTTGGGATGAAATTCTACCTGAGGAATTCATTAACAGGTGGGATGAATTAATTGGTGATGATGAGAAAATTTCAGTGTTGGAGTTCCCACGCCAGGTGGCCAATCCAAATGGAAAAAATGTATGCCACATTTTTTGTGATGCTTCAAAATTGGCATATGGAGCAGTTGCTTACCTTCAATGTAATAGTGTTATTTCTCTTGTTATGTCTAAGGCTAAAGTGTCTCCAATTAAATCACATACCTTACCTCAGTTGGAATTAACAGCCATTTATGTAGGTGTCAAATTAGCTAATTATATAAGAAATAAGTTGCAGGAGATAAATATTAGCGACACTGTAATTTGGTCTGATAATGAGGTATCCTTATAATGGATTCGTAATGGAAACAGTAAAATTGTGTACGTACAAAACAGAGTCGCTGAAATTAATCAGATGCAAGAGAAGTATAATAGTTTGGGTCAGCATATGTTAATTTTTAATCATATACCTGGTGAGGAGAATCCAGCTGATTTCTTGTCTCGAGGTTTACCTTATGCTAAATCTGTAAATGCTGTATCGTGGTTTAAAGGACCGAGCTGGTTGGTAAATAAAGCTAATTGGCCTGTACAAAAGGCGTATATTGCTCCTGTTGAAATTACTGTGACCACCGCTCCAATAGTTTGTCCTTCCTTAGCCATTGATATAAATAGGTATTCTTCTTTACCCAAACTAATCAATGTAACTAAGTTGTGTTTAAATTTCTAAACAAGATGAATATCTCATAAGTTTTCACATCCTCTTGAATATTGGATAAAGAGGGTACAAGAAGAAATCTATAGAAATGAGATTAAATTGATGATGGAAAGAAAAATTGTGAAAGGTTCCATAATAGAGAAATTGGGGCTGTATTTAGAGAACAATGTAATTACGTGCAGAGGTAGGTTACAAAATGCTGAATTGGATGATTATACTAAACACCCTATCTTACTGCCCAAAACTCATCAACTAACAAATTTAATTGTTCTAAATGCCAATAAAAATGTAATGCATGGTGGGGTACAAGATACCTTAAATTGTATTAGGGAAACTTTCTGGATTCCACAAGGACGGCAAAGTGTAAAAAGGGTGATTAAATCTTGTGTAATATGTCGCCGTGTGGATGCCAGATCCTATATGTACCCAGGTCCTCCACCATTGCCAAATGAGCAATTTGAGTCGTTTAGCAACGAACTCCACCCGGCCGCAGTGTGGAAAATACTGTATATATTTTCCAGAAATACAGTAGTTATTTGTAAATAGATGGCCATACTGTATTTAATAAAAATTGTTATAAAAAATGGGAAGCTGCACCTGCGCAGAAGAGACTCGCCATGTTTGAATTGAGAGTAACAGACGTTACTGAATATTGGGAAGAATTTTCGTGCTCTTGAGGTAAAATTGGGCTGACACCTCTCAAACAGAAGTCGAAATTGTTGGATGTGCATTCCTGCATAACTTGAGATATCAGACGACTGGACAAGATAACTCCAGGAACCTCAGATAAGTCTGTGATGTTGAAACTCAGGACAGTGTTATTTTCATGTATAGACAGTGAGGTTTTCTGAGTATGATACACCTTGATTTCCAGTCAAATTGGTGAGTGATTTTAAGATATTCTCCTTTTGTTATGTAAATGTGTATATATATAATTCTTTATTAATTTAATATACAGTCCACCAAATTGTTATGGCAAACAATGAATCTCTTGTTAATAATTTAGAAATTTCAGAGGAACTGGGTGCTAGCGACCACAAATCAATTACATTTAGCATTGAATGGAAGTACGATAGTAGCGATAACTAAGTAACAGTCCCAGATTTTCGCTTAGCTTATGGGCTTATGCAACAGTTAGGTATCTTTATTTCGAAACGTTTCGCCTACTCAGATGGGCTTAAAGAACACTTATCATCTGTTGACTGGGGTAACGAAGAGAGCTATCAATATGACAGTTTTCTGAACACTATACATGCTGCTCAAAGAGCGTTTATCCCATATAAAGAAATTAGATCAAATAGAAATGACCCAAAATGGATGAATAATAGGCTCAAATATCTACTAGGGCATAAGAAAGGAATTTATAGGCGTATCAAAAGAGGTGAGGGTCATCTTATGAATCAGTATATTGACATTAAGAGGGACATTAAAAAGGGGATAAGAAAAGCTAAAAGGGACTATGAAATTAAAGTTGCTAGGGATTCTAAAACTAACCCAAAAAGTTTTTTCCAGGTCTATAGAACAAAAGTTAGAGATAAGATAGGTCCCCTTAAAAATAACTATGGGCACCTTACTGACAATGAGAATGAAATGTGCTTGATTTTAAATAATTATTTTCTCTCAGTTTTTACACAGGAAGACACTAACAATATTCCAGTAATTAATTTTTACAGTGGGCTAGAAGAAGATAAATTATGTAACATCACAGTCACTAGTGAGATGGTTGTGAGGCAGATAGACAGACTGAAGCAAAATAAGTCGCCGGGTCCTGATGAGGTTTTTTCAAGGGTTCTTAAGGAATGCAAAATGGAACTCTGTGAACCATTAACTAATATTTTTAATTTATCTCTTCAAACAGGTGTAGTGTCTGATATGTGGAAGATGGCTAATGTAACTCCTATTTTTAAAACAGGGGACAAGTCGTTACCGTCAAATTACCGCCCAATAAGCCTGACCTCAATTGTAGGCAAATTACTAGAGTCAATTATAGCTGAGATTATAAGAAGCCATCTCGATAAGCATAGCTTGATTAATGATACTCAGCATGGATTCACAAGAGGCCGGTCTTGTCTAACTAATTTATTAACTTTCTTCAGTAAAGCTTTTGAGGCTGTTGACCACAATAAAGAATTTGATATTATTTACTTAGATTTTAGTAAGGCTTTTGATAGAGTTCCGCACCATAGACTGTTAAAGAAAGTGGCAGCCCATGGCATTGGGGGAAAAGTGCTCTCGTGGATCGAGTCATGGCTCACTGACAGGAAGCAGAGAGTGTCCATAAATGGGGTTAAATCCGAGTGGGGATCTGTAACAAGTGGCGTTCCACAGGGATCAGTCTTGGGCCCGTTGTTGTTTATAATATATATCAATGATCTTGATGAGGGAATTACTAGTGATATGAGCAAATTCGCCGATGACACAAAGATAGGTAGGATAATTGATTCAAACGTAGATGTTAGGGAACTTCAGGAGGATTTAAACAAACTCTATTCTTGGTCAGAAAAGTGGCAGATGCAGTTCAATGTAGATAAGTGCAAGGTTCTGAAGCTTGGGAGTGCCCATAACCCTAGTACTTATAAATTAAATGATGTAGAACTTAGCCATACAGATTGCGAAAAGGACTTGGGGGTTATGGTGAGCAGCAACCTTAAACCAAGACAGCAATGCCTAAGCGTACGTAATAAGGCAAATAGATTACTGGGATTTATATCAAGAAGTGTAAGCAACAGAAGTCCAGAGGTCATACTGCAGCTTTATACATCATTAGTAAGGCCTCACCTTGATTATGCAGCTCAGTTCTGGTCTCCGTATTACAAAATGGACATAAATTCGTTAGAAAACATTCAGCGTAGGATGACTAAATTAATACATAGCATCAGAAATCTTCCTTATGAAGAAAGATTGAAGACTCTTAAGTTACATTCACTTGTTAGACGAAGAATGAGGGGAGACCTGATCGAAGTGTATAAGTGGAAGATAGGTATTAATAAAGGGGATATTAATAAGGTCTTGAGGATGTCTCTCCAAGAGAGAACCCGCAGTAATGGATTTAAATTAGATAAGTTTAGATTTAGAAAGGACATAGGAAAGTATTGGTTTGGAAATAGGGTAGTTGATGAGTGGAACAGTCTACCTAGTTGGGTTATTGAGGCTAGGACTTTGGGTAGTTTCAAATCTAGGTTGGATAAGTACATGAGTGGGAAGGGTTGGATTTGAGTGGGACTTTCACATCAGAGCTTATTTCTTGGGTAGCATTGAAAATTGGGTTGGGTAAATGTTTTGTTAGTGGGATGAATTGTAAAGGACCTGCCTAGTATGGGCCAGCAGGCCTCCTGCAGTGTTCCTCCTTTCTTATGTTCTTATGTTCTTATGTTTTATTTACCAGAATTCTTGTTAGCCATCACTGGTAAAGTTAGCCATCACTGGCAAAGTTAGCCATCACTGCTAAAGTTAGCCAACACTGGTAAAGTTAGCCATCTCTGGTAAAGTTAGCCATCACTGCTAAAGTTAGCCTTCACTGGTAAAGTTAGCTGTCACTGCTAAAGTTAGCGTTCACTGGTAAAGTCAGCCATCACTAGCAAATTTAGCCATCACTGGTAAAGTTAGCCTTCACTGGTAAAGTTTGCTATCACTGCTAAAGTTAGCGTTCACTTGTAAAGTTAGCTATTACAGGTAAAGTTAGCCATCACTGGTAAAGTTAGCCATCACTGGTAAAGTTAGCTTTCACTGCTAAAGTTAGCCATCACTGCTAAAGTTAGCCATCACTGCTAAAGTTAGCCATCACTGGTAAAGTTAGCCATCACTGCTAAAGTTAGCCATCACTGGTAAAGTTAGCCATCACTGCTAAAGTTAGGCTTCACTGGTAAAGTTAACCATCACTGCTAAAGTTAGCCATCACTGGTAAAGTTAGCCATCACTGGTAAAGTTAGCCATCACTGGTAAAGTTAGCCATCACTGTTAAAGTTAGCCATCACTGCTAAAGTTAGCCATCACTGCTAAAGTTAGCCTTCACTGGTAAAGTTAGCCATCACTGCTAAAGTTAGCCATCACTGGTAAAGTTAGCCTTCACTGCTAAAGTTAGCCATCACTGTTAAAGTTAGCCATCACTGCTAAAGTTAGCCATCACTGCTAAAGTTAGCCTTCACTGGTAAAGTTAGCCATCACTGCTAAAGTTAGCCATCACTGGTAAAGTTAGCCATCACTGCTAAAGTTAGCCATCACTGCTAAAGTTAGCCTTCACTGGTAAAGTTAGCCAGCACTGCTAAAGTTAGCCATCACTGGTAAAGTTAGCCATCACTGCTAAAGTTAGCCATCACTGGTAAAGTTAGCCATCACTGGTAAAGTTATCCGTCACTGCTAAAGTTAGATATCACTGCTAAAGTTAGCCATCACTGCTAAAGTTAGCCATCAATGCTAAAGTTAGCCATCATTGCTAAAGTTAGCCGTCACTGCTAAAGTTAGCCATCACTGCGATGACTGGAATCAATCTCCAATACGGTTATAACCGTTACCATGATTTTTAAAGCGGTATCGATCCATAGTCTTGAAGACTACGATGATCTTCAACTCTAAGGCTGAGGGACTAATTACCTCATCTTTTGTATATAGTTCTACTGTCGTCCAGTTATGTCCTTGTATTGTATTGATAAAGCCACTGGATGGCGAAACGTCTACACTTTTAAAATAGTTATAAGTATGATCATAATTTTTAAAGGGGTGGACCGGTAAGCCAGTGGAAGGCCTCGATCAGATGACCTAAAGCTGCAACGGTGGGTCATCATAAGATCAGCGTTAGGAAAAACTTGTTCTATTTCCTGATTACGAACACAGGTTATGAATGGCCTGTGATCTGGTTGTAAAGGGTTATGGAACAAAACAAACCCAGCAGATAGATTATAACTTGTATTTCCTTCACCAGATATAATTTGCCAGATATACAAATATGTACACTATATACAGAGATTGAACAGTAAGTGTACCACACGACGGTGACAATGGTAAAACAAAAGCCAGAGAAAGAGAGCACAGTGTTCAACCAGCTGGTAGGCAAGTTTGGCAAATGCTGACCGCAAGTGAACCATATTGCCTGAGCATTTGGCGGGCTCTCCTGAGATTGGTCAATGAACCAAGGTACTGATTTAACGACGGATACCCTAATAATCGTTAAACCCTTAGTACCTGGTTTGCTGGTTGGGAGGCAGCCTATATGGGAGTGTGGAATACGCCGAATAAATTGTAATGTACTCTTTGCATGCCATACCTGACAAACCTTACCTAACCCGATACGTCTACAGTAAGGATACCCAGATCATGCACGTGTCTAAATTCATTTTTTCGATATCGTACGCCATTCATGTAGAAGGAGTAGCAGCCACCTCCACCCACTGTGGCGCCGAGCTCCCACTCAGTTTCCCTGGGGTAATTGTCCTGAGGGGTGGCCAGGATAGTATAAAAGGAGCGGAGAGGCCAGGGATGAAGCACACTCCCTCTGCACTCTTCCAGTCGCACACACACACACATATACACATCCTCCTGCAGGAGTTCCAGGACTTCTACAGAATCTACTGTCCAATAGTTCCTCGACACAGTCTCACCAGCACTCTCATTATGACCTCCTGCAGGACGGTAAGTCCTCTGCGAAACTGTTGCTTTGATGCTAGTGAAGGGCCTCCCATTCCCCAGGCGCTGGGGAATAGGGAACTTACTATTAATGGGGTGTTCAATATTTACCCTTTAAGTGGGTGCTCGTGGCTAGGTTGATAACGTTCTCAGCTCACTCACTGAGGGTCCGGGATCGATCCCCGGCACGGGTCAAACGTTGGCATGCAAGTAGGTAGGTACCTGGGTGTTAGTCACCTCACACCTGTTGTCCATGTTCACCTAGCAATAAGTAGGTCCCTGGATGTTAGCCACCTTACACCTGCTGTACGCGTTCACCTAGCAGTAAGTAGGTACCTGGGTGTTAGCCGACTGGTGTGGGTGGCATCCTGGGGGACAAAATTGAGCTAAGTTGCGGGAAATGCTCTGTATAACCAGGGACTTTCTACATATGTCATTGATGTCAGCTATGGTCTGTATAAGTTGTATCATGTTCTGGTAGAAATAAAGATTACGTGTATTATTATTATTATTACATTGATGTTGTTGAAGGAATCGGATCAAACATTACTCTTCCCCCTTTCCCATACACCGTATGATTTCTATGGGTTTTGTGCTGCTCCATATTGCAGGTATTTCCCACAATATCATATAGAATAGTTTAACCACACAATGTAAATAAGCAAGTTTATTTAGGTACAGGTACACATAAGTACAGTTATCATACAGAGTGTAAATTATCACCAGGATAACGCAAAAAAGTCAGCCAAAGTGTCTTATATGTATTGGGAGTGAGTTATTACCTTAGATTTATCATACAGAAGAGGGCAGCCGTAGACTACAAGGGGTTCCCACAATGTAATCATCACGTAGTACGGTGTAGGCCCACACTGCAGGGGTTAATTTTTTTTGTGCAGAAAAAAAAGAAATTGAATTACCTGGTCATGGACCAGGCCGCGGGGGCGTTGGCCCCCGGAATTCCCTCCCTCCCAACACTTGACCATGAGTAACACTACTGACTCATGTTGCCACTGACTCACTCCAAGGAGCATCCCATTTCGAAATCCTAGAGAAAAACAGTATTTACACTAACTCTCGACCTTTCTCAGACCAAAAGGTCTTACTGCCGTGTTCAGAACCTTCTTTTTTTGTCTTGAACCTATATAAAGATGAGTGTTTTATATTTGTTTTGATAGGAAGGGCTGGTAAACCAGCGGAAACTAAGCTTGGTAAGCAGAAACCACGGGTTTGTGGGTCATAGTGTGATTAAGGGACTTCTCAAGAAATTCCTAGGCTTCTCTCCTGACAGGATACTAGCTAATAATACTGACTTTAACAATATATACCATCCTTGACAGCCTATTACAGCATTTGTCTGAATTCGAGAGAATAGGCCGTCTGTTACCAACTTATGACATAGGCTGATAGCGTTCTTGACAGATGTCTGCATCATGTCGACATGCTGCAGACATGTCAGTCACTCTCTGTAGTGACTTTCAAGTCATGTTTCACTCTGTATAGAGCTTTATTATGTTTCACTCTGTATAGAGTTTAATCATGTTTCACTCTGTATAAAGCTTTATCATGTTTCACTCTGTATAGAGCTTTATCATGTATAGCCATGTAGAGCATTATCAAGTCACCTCTCGCTCTATGTAGAGTATTACCAAGTCATGTGTCGTTGAGTAGACCTTTATCAATTCGCCTAACGCTCGGTGTAGAGCTTTATTAACTCTAGTGCCTGTCCTGACTCGATTAAGCTCTACACAGATTGAGACTTGTTTTACAATCAGTGTCTTCAAAGCAAGAATGAAAAAAATAGTCTGTTAATATGTGAGTTCTCTCAGAATCTGTTATAAGTAGGATGTCAGGGGAAGGGAGGGAGGAGGGTGAGACAATGGGGGAGAGACAGTGAGGTGGATAGTGATAATAAAATCATTTATTTTAGGTAGGTATGAGAGATAGGGAGTAACTACGCTAAACCAGCGTCATGGTTGGGCGTACGCTGATAGGTCAGCAGTCTCTGCCCTACTTCCACCATAGATCAGCAGACCAGAGACATCGATACCATGCCCAGCCCTTCTAGGGTAGGGTAGGTGCCTGAGTCCGAGCCTTTAGCTCATAAGACTGTCATTTCCATTAGCCCCCTTGGGGCGGGGATGGCAGACCAGAGAGGCCTAGCTTGTGGCTAGGCCTGGGGACAGTTAGTACCAAAGATGAGGAGGTACTTGTGCCTCCTCCCATGGGAGACTTAGGTCTCAGACACTCCCTAAAGAGGGAGTCAAGGCCGGGCCACCACTTGGAAAAAGCCCGGGCCGGGAGAATACCGGCGAATCTTTAATAATAATAATAATAAAGACCAGAGACATCGATACCATGCCCAGCCCTTCTAGGGTAGGGTAGGTGCCTGAGTCCGAGCCTTTAGCTCATAAGACTGTCATTTCCATTAGCCCCCTTGGGGCGGGGATGGCAGACCAGAGAGGCCTAGCTTGTGGCTAGGCCTGGGGACAGTTAGTCCCAAAGATGAGGAGGTACTTGTGCCTCCTCCCATGGGAGACTTAGGTCTCAGACACTCCCTAAAGAGGGAGTCAAGGCCGGGCCACCACTTGGAAAAAGCCCGGGCCGGGAGAATACCGGCGAATCTTTAATAATAATAATAATAATAAGACAAGAGAATACCGGCGAATAAAAAAAAAAAAAGACCAGAAGCCTAGCTTCTTCTTATGAGCCCCATGAGGACGGGGAATGGTGCTATGCATGAGGACAGTTGGTCCCAGAAGATGAGGAGGTACTTGTACCTCCTCCCATTGGAGACATAGGTCTAAGGCGCTCCCAAGACAGGGAACCAAGACCGGGTCACCATCTGGAAAAGACCCGGACTGGGAGAGAACCGGCGAATCAAGAACAACAACAACAATTAATGTCTTAAAAGAAATGGTTATAACTGACCTTAATTTTTAAAGTGGTGGAGTGGTAAGCCAGCGGGAAGCCTCAGTTAGATGACCAAGGGTCATCTAACTGAATAAGACCCTACCTAACCTAACCTTTAATATTCTCATTATTCATCCATTAGTGGTAGTCAAATGATGACAAGAGGCACCATGGGCCCAGGGACTGTACCTCAACATAACAAGAGGTACATAATGGGTCCAGGTCTCACACTTTTGATAACTAAGCACGTTACCGTGATAACGAACTATTTACACGTGTATATCTGGCTACAGTAGTAATAAGTCATTTATGCAAGCATGAATTCAGTCACAAAAATATCAGTGTAGCTAATATATACTTCTGAATTATGTACATTATCTTATATTTTAGTAAGATATGGTGAATTTAAAAAAAAAAAGTTTAAGTAACAGCCTGGTTGATCAGGCTTTGATTCACCAGGAGGCCTGGTCACAGACCGGGCCGTGGGGGTGTTGAGTCCTGGAACTCTCTTCAGGTAAACTCCAGGTAAATAGGTTAGGTTAGGTAAGGTTCGTCAGGAAAGAGAGAAAGTGTCTCCTGACCCGGGTCTTAGTCAGATGATGACCCGCCGTTGGAGCTTTTGGTCATCTGACCAAGGCATTCTGCTGGCTTACCGGTCCACCCCTTTAAAAATCATGGTCAGTTATAACCATTCCTTTTTTCTGGTTATGAATTATTGACAACAGGCTCAGTCAAGATATTTTTAGAATGGTTGGAAATACATGTATACCACTGTGGATAAAATACATGTATACCACTGTGGATAAAATACATGTATACCACTGTGGATAAAATACATGTATACCACTGTGGATAAAATACATGTATACCACTGTGGATAAAATACTTTAACAATTCTTAAGCATTTGTGAACGAATGATCT
>NW_027199970.1:0-25891 GCF_038502225.1 Cherax quadricarinatus
TAGTTAATTAATACTGTTAAGCATTACTTAAGTATTCAACATTAACTTTTCTGAATCACTTAACACTTAATTAACTACAAATCTATTTAGAAATAATTGATCAACATAATTTTAACAATCTTCTATCAAAGTTCATTAAAGTCTTATTTGTGCATAGTTATTTGTCTGTACTTACAAGTGTGAGGGAACATTCAGTCTGGTGAATGTCATCACTTACAAGTGTGAGGGAACATTCAGTCTGGTGAATGTCATCACTTACAAGTGTGAGGGAACATTCAGTCTGGTGAATGTCATCACTTACAAGTGTGAGGGAACATTCAGTCTGGTGAATGTCATCACTTACAAGTGTGAGGGAACATTCAGTCTGGTGAATGTCATCACTTACAAGTGTGAGGGAACATTCAGTCTGGTGAATGTCATCACTTACAAGTGTGAGGGAACATTCAGTCTGGTGAATGTCATCACTTACAAGTGTGAGGGAACATTCAGTCTGGTGAATGTCATCACTTACAAGTGTGAGGGAACATTCAGTCTGGTGAATGTCATCACTTACAAGTGTGAGGGAACATTCAGTCTGGTGAATGTCATCACTTACAAGTGTGAGGGAACATTCAGTCTGGTGAATGTCATCACTTACAAGTGTGAGGGAACATTCAGTCTGGTGAATGTCATCACTTACAAGTGCGAGGGAACATTCAGTCTGGTGAATGTCATCACTTACAAGTGTGGGAGGGAACATTCAGTCTGGTGAATGTCATCACTTACAAGTGTGAGGGAACATTCAGTCTGGTGAATGTCATCACTTACAAGTGTGAGGGAACATTCAGTCTGGTGAATGTCATCACTTACAAGTGTGAGGGAACATTCAGTCTGGTGAATGTCATCACTTACAAGTGTGAGGGAACATTCAGTCTGGTGAATGTCATCACTTACAAGTGTGAGGGAACATTCAGTCTGGTGAATGTCATCACTTACAAGTGTGAGGGAACATTCAGTCTGGTGAATGTCATCACTTACAAGTGTGAGGGAACATTCAGTCTGGTGAATGTCATCACTTACAAGTGTGAGGGAACATTCAGTCTGGTGAATGTCATCACTTACAAGTGTGAGGGAACATTCAGTCTGGTGAATGTCATCACTTACAAGTGTGAGGGAACATTCAGTCTGGTGAATGTCATCACTTACAAGTGTGAGGGAACATTCAGTCTGGTGAATGTCATCACTTACAAGTGTGAGGGAACATTCAGTCTGGTGAATGTCATCACTTACAAGTGTGAGGGAACATTCAGTCTGGTGAATGTCATCACTTACAAGTGTGAGGGAACATTCAGTCTGGTGAATGTCATCACTTACAAGTGTGAGGGAACATTCAGTCTGGTGAATGTCATCACTTACAAGTGTGAGGGAACATTCAGTCTGGTGAATGTCATCACTTACAAGTGTGAGGGAACATTCAGTCTGGTGAATGTCATCACTTACAAGTGTGAGGGAACATTCAGTCTGGTGAATGTCATCACTTACAAGTGTGAGGGAACATTCAGTCTGGTGAATGTCATCACTTACAAGTGTGAGGGAACATTCAGTCTGGTGAATGTCATCACTTACAAGTGTGAGGGAACATTCAGTCTGGTGAATGTCATCACTTACAAGTGTGAGGGAACATTCAGTCTGGTGAATGTCATCACTTACAAGTGTGAGGGGTGAATGTCATCACTTAGAAGTGCGAGGGAACATTCAGTCTGGTGAATGTCATCACTTACAAGTGCGAGGGAACATTCAGTCTGGTGAATGTCATCACTTACAAGTGTGAGGGAACATTCAGTCTGGTGAATGTCATCACTTACAAGTGTGAGGGAACATTCAGTCTGGTGAATGTCATCACTTACAAGATTCACAAAACATTCAGTGATGTTAGGTAAAGAACACAGGAGCAACTAACGAGTCATTTTACTGTGGCAACGTTTCGCTCTCCAGGAACTTTGTTAATACAAACAATACAAGGACACAGAGGCTGTACGTATTTAGCTTCTGTGTCCTTTTACTGAAAGAGCTACTGGTGGTAGTGGTGGTAGTAATAGTGGTGGTGGTGATAGTGGTTTTGGTAGTAGTGGTGGTGGTGGTAGTTATGATAATGGTGGTGGTGGGAGGTAGTGGTGGTAGAAGTAGTTGTGTAGGTGGTAGTGATGATGATGGTGGCAGTGGTGGTGGTGGTGGTGGTGGTGATCGTAGTGATGGTGGTGGTGGTGGTGGTGGTGGTGGTGGTGGTGGTGGTAGTGATGGTGGTGGTAGTGATGGTGGTGGTAGTGATGGTGGTGGTGGTGGTAGTGATGGTGGTGGTGGTGGTAGTGATGGTGGTGGTGGTGGTGGTGATGGTGGTGGTGGTGGTGGTGGTAGTGACAGTGGTGGTGGTGGTAGTGACAGTGGTGGTGGTAGTGATAGTGGTAGTGATAGTGGTGGTGGTAGTGGTGGTGGTAGTGATGGTGATTTTGGTGGTACTGGTGGTGGTGATTTTGGTGGTAGTGGTGGTGGTGGTAGTGATTTTGGTGGTAGTGGTGGTAGGTTTTTTGGGGGTAGTGGTGGTGGTGGTAGTGATTGTGGTGGTAGTAGTGGTGGTGGTAGCGATGGTGGTGGTGGTAGTGGTGGTGGTAGTGATGGTGGTGGTGGTAGTGGTATTGATGGTGGTGGTGGTAGTAGTATTGATGGTGGTAGTGGTGTTGGTATTGATGGTGGAGGTGGTCGTAGGGATGGTGGTGATGGTAGTGATGGTAGTGGTGGTCGTAGGGATGGTGGTGGTGGTAGTGATGGTGGTGGTAGTGGTATTGATGGTGGTAGTGGTGGTGGTATTGATTGTGGTTGTGGTGGTGGTATTGATTGTGGTAGTGGTGGTGGTATTGATTGTGGTAGTGGTGGTGGTAGTGATGGTGGAGAGGGTGGTAGTGATGGTGGTTGTGGTAGTGATGGTGGTAGTGGGGGTTGTGGTAGTAGTGATGGTGGTGGTAGTGATGGTGGTAGTGGTGATGGTGTTGATAGCGGTGGTGGTGGTTGTGGTGGAAGTAATAGTTTCCCTGCCGGCTGTTTGGTGTTGCTGGGCAGGGACTGTCCACGGAGCAATCACGTGATAGAGAGAGAGAGAGAGAGAGAGAGAGGGGGGGGGGTGTTCACACCTCTCCTGGAGTAGTCAGTCTGGGCTAGACTCTCTTGGTGGTTGGACGTATTCCTGACAAGACGTGCCTAACTCTCCCTTATTGGCCCTTGTTGGAAGATCGTCTCTGTCGCTTTCTTGTTGTTGGTTCTGTAGAACCATTTATTATTCTTTCAGGACTACATTGAATTTAATCTTAATGTAAATGAGGAAAGTAAACTGGGGAGGAAAATCTCGGTTTTAATAAGTTTCAAGTTTAACGAAAACCGCGGGGGGCGTTGACCCCCAAAACACTCTCCAGGTAAACTCCAGGTAAACAAAAAGGTTCAATGCCATGACTGCAGCAATACACAGATATATAGCATATAGGAGAGAGCAGCTTACGACAACATTTCGGTGCGACTTGGACCGATACGTCGTCGTAAACTCCTCTCTCCTATGTGCAGGTTATTTGTGTAAACATTGTTTAATATACACAACTTTCTCAGCTATATTTTTCCTTCACTTTCTCGCAAATTTTCGTTTATCGCACAATAACGTCTTTTTCGACCGGCATCAAATTTTCAACGCTTGTGTAATGACTCCGAGGTCAATATTTATCAGACAGTTGTCATGTTTGGGCTTCCTATGTACACTGCTACATAGACCATTACCAAAGTTTGTTTGGGTGTGCTGGACGACACACCTTCCTCTGACACTTTCCCAAACTGCATCACTCATTTATCCTACTTAATAAAAAGTTTGTAGATTTAATAGTGTGTTGAAGCCATTTTGTTACTTTTAATCTCGAAATGGAATAGCAATATTTTGCCTTGATGCTGGTGAGGGGCTCTTGATTCAAGAACTAGACATTTTTTCCCTTGCATTGATTGAAATGGAATGCCTCTCTTTCCAGAAGCGCTATATAACTCATCCGTTCAACTGAATTACATCAACGCTAATTGTGACGACAAACAAGGAAGTCGTGCATGGATTTTCTGGTATATTGCAGTGTATCTCGAGTAGGTATTATGTAATACAAAAATGCAAAGTTTCTGTCACCATCAACAAAGAAGTATAGCAGCATCTAATCCCAGAGATGCTGCTTAAGAAGCCGGTCACCCCTTTGTTCAGACGGCAAGAACATGTGAGCGATGAATGTCATTGTGAGAAAGTCATCACACAAACAGCCTGTGAGATGCTTATGCTCTTTTTCTGAATTCATAACGATTTCCCAAAACGACATTTCTCTCTCGTTCATGAAATTATAAAGAAGTGTTGCTGGCACCATTTTAAAGCATGAAGAGCTCGTACATACTATCAGTTGCTGATGGTGATCAAGCACTGCACACTGCTGCGTCTACCAAGCACTGCACGCTGCTGCGTCTACCAAGCACTGCACGCTGCTGCGTCTACCAAGCACTGCACGCTGCTGCGTCTACCAAGCACTGCACGCTGCTGCGTCTACCAAGCACTGCACGCTGCTGCGTCTACCAAGCACTGCACGCTGCTGCGTCTACAAGCACTGCACGCTGCTGCGTCTACCAAGCACTGCACTGCACGCTGCTGCGTCTACCAAGCACTGCAACTGCACGCTGCTGCGTCTACCACCCACTGGACGCTGCTGCGTCTACCAAGCACTGCACGCTGCTGCGTCTACCAAGCACTGCACGCTGCTGCGTCTACCAAGCACTGCACGCTGCTGCGTCTACCAAGCACTGCACGCTGCTGCGTCTACCAAGCACTGCACGCTGCTGCGTCTACCAAGCACTGCACGCTGCTGCGTCTACCAAGCACTGCACGCTGCTGCGTCTACCAAGCACTGCTAGCTGATGCGTCTACCAACTGCACGCTGCTGCGTCTGCACTACGCTGCTACGTCTACCAAGCACGCTGCTGCGCACAAGCACTGCTCGCTTCTGCGACTACCAAGCACTGCACGCTGCTGCGTCTACCAAGCACTGCACGCTGCTGCGTCTACCAAGCTGCGTCTACCAAGCACTGCACGCTGCTGCGTCTACCAAGCACTGCACACGCTGCTGCGTCTACCAAGCACTGCACGCTGCTGCGTCTACCAAGCACTGCACGCTGCTGCGTCTACCAAGCACTGCACGCTGCTGCGTCTACCAAGCACTACCAAGCACTGCACTCTGCTGCGTCTACCAAGCACTGCACGCTGCTGCGTCTACCAAGCACTGCACGCTGCTGCGTCTACCAAGCACTGCACGCTGCTGCGTCTACCAAGCACTGCACGCTGCTGCGTCTACCAAGCACTGCACGCTGCTGCGTCTACCAAGCACTGCACGCTGCTGCGTCTACCAAGCACTGCACGCTGCTGCGTCTACCAAGCACCGCACGCTGCTGCGTCTACCAAGCACCGCACGCTGCTGCGTCTACCAAGCACTGCACGATGCTGCGTCTACCAAGAACTGCACGCTGCTGCGTCTACCAAGCACTGCACGCTGCTGCGTCTACCAAGCACTGTACGCTGCTGCGTCTACCAAGCACTGCACGCTGCTGCGTCTATCAAGCACTGCACGCTGCTGCGTCTACCAAGAACTGCACGCTGCTGCGTCTACCAAGCACTGCACGCTGCTGCGTCTACCGAACACTGCACGCTGCTGCGTCTACCAAGCACTGCACGCTGCTACGTCTACCAAGTACTGCACGCTGCTGCGTCTACCAAGCACTGCACGCTGCTACGTCTACCAAGCACTGCACGCTGCTGCGTCTACCAAACACTGCACGCTGCTGCGTCTACCAAGCACTGCACGCTGCTACGTCTACCTGGACAAACAATCCAACAACATTTATCAAGTGGCCGATGCGCCCAACAAATGACGTAAGTGTTTACATTCCACCTGGTCTGAGAATTACAGTAGTTCAATGACTTGGATCAGACAGTTTGACCTGCGTAGCCACCACATACAGTTGAATGTTAATTGAAAAGCTGTTGAAGAACAGGAGACTATCGAGGGTTCTAATGCGCACTAATTCCATAAAAAAATGCATTACTGCCCGATCCTATTAACGCAGCTTTTTCAGCTGACTGCAAAGAATCATTTCAGTGAGCATGGTTAATATGAGCCTCACTAGACTCATCTCCTTCATATAAACCTCCTCCATATAGTGATCCTAATGTAGTTATAGTAACTTGTAGATTTACCCTCAGAAGAACTGATCTATGACTCAGAGAAAGAGTTTGATGCTAATTTACTTAGAAGGCGACTAGAGGGTTTGATCACCTCAGCATCTGTGCTGCTAGTCTCCTTGATTCATGCATTATGATGCTGAAAAATAACTGCTAGGACACGCGTCTCACGGCATCATTTGCGGAGCACGCAATGAGACTGTAGTAATGAACTATCCAAATATGGGACTAGACCTCATCACTAAACCCACAAATTCATGAATAATATTAATACTCTCGTTCCAGAGCGAAGGTCGCAGTGATATCATGGGTAATTTAATTCGTAGAATTTGTAACGAGCTGCTGAAGGCATTGTGTGATGCGTAACGCTGCCGTCGCCTCATCACTATTTATTACAAAGTGAGTGACAATGGCTAGATGTGTTTTATTTGGGCTGGCAACAGTTCTCCCATATGAGAAATCGCTCCTATCATAATTACGTGGTGTAGCAGTAGCCTCAGTCTTCACCGTATGTAAAGTTATCGCCGATGCTTTATCACAGCATTAATTCTGATGTAGTTTGTGCCCTTAAGTTGTGACTTTAAATAAAAGTACTGTAAGTAAAATCTGGGACCCGAGATATTTAGCCAGCGTTCCTTGAAGCTTAATTCTTGACGCATTAGTCAACTACGCCACCATCCCTCAAACGTTAGGTGTCCAGCAAGTACACTGGACATGCCACTCCTAACACCAGCACATTCGTGGCCGTGGATACTTACAGAAACTGATTTCATTATCCTCCCATCATTCTCTGCTCAGACGTTGTGCTGAGCGGTTGTCAGCTGTTGCTCCTCAGTCCCGACACCTGGTGGAGGAGTGTTTACAACATCAACAACAATGGCGACTGCGTTTCGCCGCCGTGTTAATACTGTTTGTATTCAACTAACGCAGGGATCTATCACCGGCGAATCAGTAAATGTGTTACTGCCAGCAATCATTCGTGATACTTATGGCATTCAACGTGAATCCTTGTGTGGCGTCGCCTTGAATGGAACTACACGGATCTTCGTCAAGTTTTGTGACACTCAGATGTACGAGAAGATTGTGACCCAGTACCAGGATATAAGTAAGCAAGTCACCCCAGCAGTTTCTGTCCAGTTGCATGACGTTTCACGATACTATACGTGGGTACGTGTGAGAAACGTGCCTTTTGAGGCCAATGAAGTTGATATACGTGACGTTTTTGAACGTTATGGGAAGATCCACCTGGTCACCATGGGTAGGTGGTCTGACGGCCACTATAATGGCCTTCAGGAGGGGTCATTTACGTTGAAAATGTCCCTGCGTCAGCCGATTCCTTCGTACGTTCAACTGGAGGAGTTTCGTTCCCAGGTGTACGTTACGTACCCTGGACAGAGAAGAACTTGCCGCCTCTGCGGCGCTCTGGATCACATAGCGGCTCAGTGTGTCCAGCGCCAGCCGCCATCGGGGCGTGGTCGTCGACCTGACGGTGAGGTACCCCGTCAGCCTCTGGAAGAGGAGGTTGTCGAGACCTCGCCGCGTATGACATCATGGAGTGCTGAGGTTGATAGGGCCATGCTACTAGAGTCATCTTGTGTGACTCTACCTGGGACTGCCTCCCTTGACGAGGTGGAACATGTGAACAGTGAAATCCCTCTAGCAAGAGAGGCAGGTGAGATGGAAGCCGACATTGTATCTGCGTTAAGTGACCTATTAGCATCGCATGAGTCTGATTCTGTGTTGTGTTCTGATGGGGGGAAATTATGTGCAGATGATGCTGATCAGATAACTAAAGTGAGAGATTTGGAGAGTTCGAGTTTTCATACTGTTGAGGCAGAAATTCACAAGGAGAACACTCCAAGTACTGACATGTCTGAAGATGCTGTTTCTAGGAAGCGTGCGGCTACCCCGTCCGACTCCGATGATGTCTTGACCCCTGGACAACGTTCAGGGAAGAAGACGTGGTCGGAAATCACGGGTGGGGGGAGGTCGCGCGAGTCCAGGACAGCAGGTAATATCACGGGGATTGCCAAAGGTGCGGGAAGTGCCTTGGGTGCTTGCCGGCGCAAAGACAAAAAGGGAGTGGTAGCCCCTAGAGGAAAGCCACCTTTAACACAGTTAGGTGTGTAACTATTAATGTTAATGGTTTGAAATCTGTCAGAAAGTGTGTGCAGGTGCGTGAGTGGTTGAATCGTTTTGCAGTGGATGTGTGTTTTTTGCAAGAACATAACCATAAAGTAGGAAGTTTGTTTGAGATGGATGGTTATGACATTTATGTGACTCACTCCAGGCGTCTGAAAGGTGGAGTGGCTGTGTTGATAAAAGCGACCAGCCCGTTTGTGCTGAGACATTGGGAGGAAGGGGGGGAGGGTCGCGTGGTGAGAGTCGTGGGGGATTGGGGTAGTAGAAGAGTTGGTTTTGTAGGGGTATATGGGCCGGCTGAACATGATGTTAATATTAAAAATACTTTTGTTAGAGATGTCTTGGTATATTATTTGAGGTCCCTGCCAGAAATTACAGTGGTAGGTGGTGACTGGAACTGTGTAGTGCGCCGTAAAGATGTTGAACCGAGGGGGGCGGGGTTCTGTTCGCTTGTTTTGGGTGACTTGTTGTCTGGTTTGGGGTTGGTTGATGTACGCGGAGGACGTGACTTTGGGATTGAGCATACTTTTGTGCGTAGGGGCTATGCAGCATGTTTAGATAGGGTGTATGTGTCTCGGCGGGTGGTCGTAATCAATGTGCGTGTATTGAATGTCTTTTTCTCCGACCACCGGGGAGTTTTTGTAGAGCTCGACTGGGGAGGTCTCCCGCATCGTTTTAAGGGATACTGGAAACTGAATACGCGGATGCTACAAAGTGCGGGTGATAGGGAACTATTCGAGGACTTCTGGGCGTCTATGGGAGTAGACTCCTGGGAGGGATGGGATTTAGTACGACAGTGGGATGAGGTTGTGAAGCCTCGAATTAAGGATTTTTATGTGAATCGGTGTAAGGAGGCCACTCGCTTGGAGTATGGTTTTCAGAGGTACCTGGAGGGTCATCTACGACAATGTTATGCACAGGGAGAGGCATCTGGGGTTTACCCAGTGGATGAGATCGATGCTATTAAAGAACAAATCCAAGTATTGAAAAATAAGGTTTTCGATGGGGCGCGCATTTCGAGTGGGGTGGAGGAGGCTTTGTGGGGTGACAAGCCGTCTGCTTGTGTCTTACAAAGTCAGACACAAAGGCGAAAAGCGACTGAAATTGTGAGTTTAGTGGTGCAGGATGAAGTTGACGGGTATAGTGAGGGACAGGTCTTAACAACAACTGAGGGGATAAGTTTTTATGTCGATACTTGGAGTAAGATCCAGATGCAAAGTAAAGACGTGAGTGAGCATGCGATACAGGATTTGGGGAGAGGCGTACGATGCGAGTTAAATGATTATGATCGCCTTCTCATGGGTGGGCCTATATCTGAGGCAGAGGTGTGGGAGGCACTACAAGGAATGAGTAAGGGGAAGGCTCCAGGCATTGATGGCATCCCTTGTGAATTTTATATCAAACATTGGGAGGTAATACGGACTTTTATGGTTCGTTTACTCAATGCGATGAAGGAGGGGGGGGGGGTGTTAGGTCTGTCTCAGCGTACGGCGGTGTTGGTCTTAGTTAGGAAATGTGATGTGCCGTTAGCGATTAAGGACTACCGTCCCATATCGTTGATGTGTAGTGACTATAAACTATATGCGAAAATATTGATGAATAGAATTAAGAAAGTGTTTGATAAGGTAATCCATAAGAGTCAGTTTGGTGTGCCAGGTAGGTCAATGTATGATGGTCATGGGAATATCAGGGAGTTTGTTGAGGAATGCGGGGTGAGGGGTGGGGGTGGTGTTTTGGCTTTAGACTGGCGAGCCGCTTTTGATAGTGTGGAAAGAGAGGTTCTGTGGAAATTTATGAGATGGCAGGGTTTTGGAAATGAGGTCATCATGTGGGCCCGTTCGTTGTACAATGGAGCGGGTTTTAAAGTACAAATTAATGGCAAGTTAGGTGTTTTTGTACACATGAGCAGGGGCATTCGTCAGGGATGCCCCATGTCTCAAATGTTTTTTGCATGTATGCAGGACCCTTTTTACTGGGCTGTTTGTGGGCGGGGAATAGAGACATCGTGGGGTCCGAGTAGTGGTCGACCAACCCTTGTGGGTTATGTTGATGATACTACTGTGTTATTACGTTCACGGGAGCAATTGGGTTTTGTTGGGAGACTTGTTGACATATTTGGCAAGGCTACGGGGATGTGTGTTAATAGAGAAAAATCGAAAATTATGGAGTTGGGGGAGTGGGTGGGGGATGGGGTGGATGCAGAGGGGTGGACTGTGGTTGATCGTATCACTATATGTGGTATTCATTATATGCGGGAGGTCGATCAGATGAGGGCGTGCAATTCGGGGAGGGTTGTACATAGTGTCTTGGGGCGCTTAAATAGTCTACGGCCGCGACATTTAACCCTGCATCAGAGGGCGGTGGTCATTAATGTCCTGCTTTATAGCAAAGTATGGCACGTTGCTGCACTGTATCCTCTGTTGCAGGGGGACGTCAAACGTCTTTTGCATAGAATTTATCGATTTTTGTGGGGTTCAGGATGCGATTGGCTCACAAGAGCGGTGGTGGAGACACCACTGCATCAGGGAGGGTTGGGTCTCATTCCTCTAGAGGCTCGTGTCATGGCATGTTACGTGAAGCGTCGTTTTCTCCGACTGGGTGGGATGCATGGCGGGTTAAGCGAATTGTATCACGACCTGCGCAGGTGGTGGAGAGGGAGGAATTTAATTTGGTGCGACGCGATGCTTCGCGTATTATTGAACATGAGGGACGTGCGCTATGTAAAATTATGTACCTTAGAAAGGGCGGGTAGGGAGGTAGTCGTGGTGCGAGTTGAAGGAATGTATCCCATGTATGCGTGGGGTGATATATGGAGGCGAGTTCAACAGTTGCGTCTGCCTGCTCAAGTACGGGAAGTGGTTTTTAAATTTTTACATGGAATCTTGCCGTCTGGGGTGGTGTTGTATAATAGGCGTTTAGAGGAAGACTGGGGTTGTCCGGTGTGCGGGATGGAGGAATCTGCTTTTCATGTTGTGTATTTCTGTGAGACTTTAGGTATGGTACGAGAGTGGTTCAGTAGGGTTTTGCGTTTGGTAGGGGGGGGGGAGGTTTGTCGGTACTCCGGGCGTTGAGTTTTGATGTAGGTGGGGTTGACTTGCGTGTACAACGTGCGGTGTCGTATGTTGTGGCCGATTATATTTTCGTGTCATGGGCTATGAGGCACGTTGATGGTAACAGTAGAATTAGGGTGTTAGCAGGGACGATTTATAGGACAAAATGTCGAAATAGGTTGGTATATGAGGGGAGATGGGAGAGAGACTTCCCGCCTGAATATAAAGCCTTGGAGTTACGAGATTTGAGATAGTTGTGAGTGTTCAGTGGGTAATCTAACGGGCTGGTCAGCTGTGTCTAATTGTGTTTGTCAAGTGCGTGAATGTTTTGTGTTCTCAGAGTTTATGTGCGTCTCCTATGTAACGGTGATGACGAAATATCTTACGTGCTTTGTATATACAACTTTTAGGAATGTTTCTCGTCTTTTATGCCTCAATTACAAGTCATTGGTGTACTTTTTGTATATGGTGTGCTTCCTAGCACAGTTGAAACGTTTTTCTTATTTCCGTTTATACTTTATGCCGTGTCCGTGTGCTTTTCAATAATATATGTATATATGCAAGTTTTCGTTTTCCTGTAAGCTGTGATGGAGCTTGAACTATATGTGGAGGCAGTATTTTTCAATGTGTGCATCTTGTCAGTGTATAAGTTCACTTATAGCTGCTGGCATTTGTGTTTTATTGAGATGTCAAATATCACAGTGTATTTTCGTTTTGTTATATTAGATATTTTCATTGTAGTGAATGGTAGCGTCATCCTGATCCACCTTTGAACTGTAATGCCTATTCTTAGTCCATGATAATAACCCCGTGGTAGTCGCCCAAATTAACGTATTGTTGTGCTCTTTAAGGCACCTGAGTTCTTAGATTAAGTCTTGGATACGTTGTGTGTTGGCAGGCGGAAGCCACGCCTAGTAATATGCCAGATGAAGTATCCCGTTGTATAATACGTGATTGCTTGTGTATGTGTGTAATTCTGTGTGCTTGTTTTGTCACATTGTTTATTTGTATAGTGTTTATATTTTCCTGTGTTTTGACTTTATTATTTATTTATATAAGAATCTAGTTAGTGCCTGGTATCTCGTTGACATATTATTTTATGCACTCATAACTATTTTGTACCTGAGTTTTGAAAAAAAAAAAAAAAAAAAAAAAAAAAAAAAAAAAAAAAAAAAAAAAAAAATCTTATTGTATAGGGGTTAATTTTGGGAAGAGCATGTACTTGTTTTTAACTGAGATTGTGATGTAGGTCATTACTCTGATTATATACTGTGAAGGTTGTGAACCTTTGTCATATGTCAGTCACAGTATGTTAACTATACAAATCTGAAAGGTTTATATAATTTATATTTTATATAATTTATATAGTTATAGTTTATATTGTTTATATTATAGTAGTATGTTATATGGAAAATTTGGTGAATGTATATGAGTAACCTCTTTTATGTCCATTACAATGTGTTGTTAAAACTTGTTAGTGTATGTTGTGTAGGATTGTTAGTGTATGTTGTGTAGGATTGTTAGTGTATGTTGTGTAGGATTGCATAATTTTGATTAGACGAAAATCTATAGTTCCAACTCTCGCTTCTATATCTGTAAATAAAATTCTTAAAAGCGTTAATTTTAGCTTTTTAAAGCTGTGAGTAACGTAAAATGACTTAACCAGGTCAAGCAAAATATATATCAAGGGAAGTAAGTATCTGTGAACAATAAAACTAGTCTTGCAGCCCAGGAAACAGCATGTCATTCCCAAAGTGTACTCTTGCATAGCTCTCCAGTCGCTATATCTCCTGTCTTCATGCTCTGTCCCACCTCTTTCTTTCTGTTGTTTTTACTCTAACTTAACAGCATTGAAATTACTTATATAACTACCTGAGCGACCCAGTTCTTTACTCATTGTTACAAAATGCTGCAACTTCCATGTTTGAAAACCTGGCAAAGTACTCACGCTCACTATGACTCCAGACTACTCCACACAACATAGAAATAAGTAAAGAAAACTGAATAAATGGTGAAGACAGAAAAGTAGTTGGAAACAAAACTTAAGTTGAAGGTCACAACACTTTCACAGAGGGAAAATTTAAGCTAACTTATTTAAAGTCAGTGATAAATGTTGTCATGTCTACTTCTGTCTTAATAGAATTAAAACTGAGAGACAAACCCAACGAGTACATTAATGAAACACTTGTGCAACATTTGGGAATCTTTATTCTGGAAATGTTTCGCCAGACTGTGGCTTCTTCAGTCCAATACAGAGAAAGGTGGAAGATGAGGAGGAGTTTGAGGTCGTCAGTCCCTCAGCATCCTTAAACTCCTCATCTTCCGGCTTTCTCTGAAGAAGCCACAGCCTGATGAAACACTTCCAATGTCTCATTTATCAACCCAACAATTGTTCTACAACAATCACAATCTCCACAACACTGGTAATGCAACAATCACAATCTAGACAACACTGGTAATGCAACAATCACAATCTCCAAAACACTGGTAATACAACAATCATAATCTCCACAACACTGGTAATACAACAATCACAATCTCCACAACACCGGTAATACAACAATCACAATCTCCACAACACTGGCAATACAACAATCACAATCTCCACAGCACCGGTAATACAACAATCACAATCTCCACAACACTGGCAATACAACAATCACATAATCTCCAAAACACTGGCAATACAACAATCACATAATCTCCACAAGATAAGAAGAGATAAGATAAGATTTCGTTCGGATTTTTAACCCCGGAGGGTTAGCCACCCAGGATAACCCAAGAAAGTCAGTGCGTCATCGAGGACTGTCTAACTTATTTCCATTGGGGTCCTTAATCTTGTCCCCCAGGATGCGACCCACACCAGTCGACTAACACCCAGGTACCTATTTGCTGCTAGGTGAACAGGACAACAGGTGTAAGGAAACGTGTCGAAATGTTTCCACCCGCCGGGAATCGAACCCGGGCCCTCCGTGTGTGAAGCGGGAGCTTTAGCCACCAGGCCACCGGGCCACTGGTAATACAACAATCACACAATCTCCACGACACTGGTAATACAACAATCACAATCTCCATAACACTGGTAATACAACAATCACATAATCTCCACGACACTGGTAATACAACAATCACAATCTCCACAACACCGGTAATACAACAATCACAATCTCCATAACACTGGTAATACAACAATCACATAATCTCCACAACACCAGTACATAATCTCCACAACACTGGTAATACAACAATCGCATAATCTCCACAACACTGGTAATACAACAATCGCATAATCTCCACACCACTGGTAATACAACAATCGCATAATCTCCACAACACTGGTAATACAACAATCACATAATCTCCACACCACTGGTAATACAACAATCACATAATCTCCACAACACTGGTAATACAACAATCACATAATCTCCACAACACCAGTAATACAACAATCACATAATCTCCACAACACTGGTAATACAACAATCACATAATCTCCACACCACTGGTAATACAACAATCACATAATCTCCACAACACCAGTAATACAACAATCACATAATCTCCACAACACTGGTAATACAAGAATCACATAATCTCCACAACACTGGTAATACAACAATCACACAATCTCCACGACACTGGTAATACAACAATCACAATCTCCATAACACTGGTAATACAACAATCACAATCTCCACAACACTGGTAATACAACAATCACATAATCTCCAAAACACTGGCAATACAACAATCACATAATCTCCACGACACTGGTAATACAACAATCACAATCTCCACAACACCGGTAATACAACAATCACAATCTCCATAACACTGGTAATACAACAATCACATAATGTCCACAACACCAGTAATACAACAATCACATAATCTCCACAACACTGGTAATACAACAATCGCATAATCTCCACAACACTGGTAATACAACAATCGCATAATCTCCACAACACTGGTAATACAACAATCACATAATCTCCACACCACTGGTAATACAACAAACTAACATAAAAGTTGATCATTGATATTCCCCTGATCAAAGGCTGGAAATCTGACAATAACCAGAAAGTCTAAGTTACGCTGAACCACAGAATTATTAAAGACAGACAGTAATGACTTCTCATAAACTTACGAAGCAAAATCTAACATGATTCAAGCATTTGACATTGTAACTCAACGTTCTTATATTCCTATGCATCCTGGCAAGCTTGCCAGTTATCTCAGGGAAAGGAAGGGGGTCACCGCCCCTGCTCAGGAAAAGAAAACCAGGATATAATAAAAAAATCCCATGATTAAATCAAAATACAGATATCGAATAAATGCACAGAACTTTATTAATAATAATAATAATGATAATAATAATAATAATAATTAATAAAATATGTATTTTAATCAGGTATGACAGGAATAGCAGGAACCCCAGGTTAGTCACGTGTGTAAACTACAAAGGCCACCGGATGAATTAAGAGATGGGTTTATGTAAGCTCTAGTTAAAGGGAAAGAGGAAAGATGGTGGTGGAAATGAGCCAGCAGGTAGAGACAGTGTGTAGGTCGTTGATGTAAGTGTAAGGTGAGGCTTACAAGGCGTGGTTTCTAAGGCCATTGGTCAGTAGTGGTGTCACAGTCTATGAATCCTGAAGTAAGCCTGGATGGGCTGTTCCTCCTAGATGGGCTTGTTTGAAGTAAAATGATGAGTGCAGCTGATGAGTGAAGTATCACGCAGAGGACGGTGACATCATCACTCGGTAGCCTTCATTACACTCACTAATATCTGTCTCAGATATTAGTGACGAGGCGCGCACGTCTGGGAGATCAGGCAAACTATGGGTTGGTAAAAAAAAAAATATAAGAATATGCTACTTGCTTAACAAATAAGCTGCATAAAACTGCATCAAATGGGTGGAAGGTTATTAAAATTAAGTTAAGGTTACAAAACTATCAACCGAGATAACTCACTGACACAAGAACAAAAAATAAGAGAGGAAGGAAGGCTGTAACAGGGCTATTGACCCATGCTAGGCAGGTCCAAGTCACACCCATAGGTTTGACAAGTATTCATTTGCTTATGAATACGATTTTTAAAGCTACTCAAGGATTTAGCATCAATAACTCGACTTGGGAGTTTGTTCCACTCATCCACAACTATATTACAAAACAAACCTAAGCTTTCCTATATCTTTTCTTAATCCAAAGTGATCCAACTTGTTCCAATTGCTGCGATTCCTGTCTAGGTTAGATATTTCTAGCATGTTATTTACTTCCACTTTATATATTCCTTTTTTTTTCATTTATACACTTCAATCATATTCCCCCTAATTCTATGCCTTTCAGGAGTGCAGATTCAATGCTCTCAGTTTACCCTCGTGGGAAAAATTTGATACATGGGATCAACTTTGTCATCCTTCTCTGTACTTTTTCCAGCGCATTTATGTCTATTCTGTAATAGTGACAAAAACAGTGCAGCATAATCTAGATGAGACCTAACCAACTATACATAAATGGAAGAGAGTAAGGTATCTAGGGATTAACAGAAAACATACATAGTTACTTTGTTTAAAGGCAAAGGGGATAAAAGTGTGTGCAAAAATTATAGGGGAATAAGTCTGCTGAGTATACCTGGTAAAGTGTATGGTAGTTATTATTGAAAGAATTAAGATTAAGACGGAGAAAAGGATAGCAGATGAATAAAGAAACATATAGGTGAACAGTATTTAGATAAGGGTAAGACGCTTTTGTGGCATTCATTTATGGATTTGGAAAAAGTATATGACAAGGTGGATAGGGGGGCAATGTGACAGATGTTGCAAATGTATGGAATAGGAGGCAGGTTACTGAAAGCAGTGAAGAGTTTTTACAAGGATAGTGAGGCTCAGGTTAGAGTATGTACGAAAGAAGGAGATTATTTTTCAGTAAAAGTAGGACTTGGACAAAGATGTGTGATGTCACCATAGTTTTTTTTTATTAACACACTGGCCGATTCCCACCAAGGCAGGGTGGCCCGAAAAAGAAAAACTTTCACCATCATTCACTCCATCACTGTCTTGCCAGAAGTGTGTTTTACACTACAGTTTTTAAACTGCAACATTAACACCCCTCCTTCAGAGTGCAGGCACTGTACTTCCCATCTCCAGGACTCAAGTCCGGCCTGCCGGTTTCCCTGAATCCCTTCATAAATGTTACTTTGCTCACACTCCAACAGCACGTCAAGTATTAAAAACCATTTGTCTCCATTCACTCCTATTAAACACGCCCCTCGCACACAACCTAATTTACCCCCTCCCTCCAACCTTTCCTAGGCCGACCCCTACCCCACCTTCCTTCCGCTACAGACTGATACACTCTTGAAGTCATTCTGTTTCGCTCCATTTTCTCTACATGTTCGTACCACCTCAACCCTTCCTCAGCCCTCTGGACAACAGTTTTGGCAATCCTGCACCTCCTAACTTCCAAACTACGAATTCTCTGCATCATATTCACACCACACATTGCTCTCAGACATGACATCTCCACTGCCTCCAGCCTTCTCCTCGCTGCAACATTCATCACCCATGCTTCACACCCATATAAGAGCACTGGTAAAACTATACTCTCATACATTCCCCTCATATTTCATTGTTCTGGACAGGCTTCCTTCTCATATTTCATTGCTCAGGACGGATTTCCCTGTCATATTTCATTGTTCCTCACGGGTTTCCATCTCATATTTCATTGTTCCGTATGGGTTTCCCTGTCATATTTCGTTGTTCTGGACGGGTTTCTTTCTCATATTTCGTTGTTCTGGTCGTGTTTCCCTGTCATATTTCCTTGTTCTTTACGGGTTTCCTTCTCATATATCATTGTTCTGGACGGATTTCCCTTTTATATTTCATTGTTCCTGTCGGGCTTCCATCTGATATTTCATTGTTCTGGACGGGTTTCCTCCTCATATGTCCTTGTTCTGGACGGGTTTCCCTGTCATATTTCATTGTTGCTGACGGGTTTCCATCTCATATTTCATTGTTCTGGACGGGTGTCCCTCTCATATTTCATTGTACTGGACGGGTTTTCTTCTCATATTTCATTGTTACTGACGGGTTTTCCTCATATTTCATTGTTCCTGATGGGTTCCCTTCTCATATTTCATTGTTCTGGACGGGTTTCCTTCTCATATTTCGATAGTCTGGACAGGTTTCCTTGTCATATTTCATTGTTATGGACGGGTTTCACTCTAATATTTCTCTATTCTGGATGGGATTTCCTATCATATTTCATTGTCCTGGACGGGTTTCCTTCTCATATTTCATTGTTATGGACGGGTTTTCCTGTCATATTTCATCGTTTCTGACTGGTTCCCTTCTCATTGTTCTTGACGGTTTCCCAGTCATATTTCATTGTTCATGGCGGGTTTCCTTCTCATATTTCATTGTTCTGGACAGGTATCTCTGTCATATTTCATTGTTCTGGACTGGTTTTCCTATAATATTTTGTTGTTCTGGACTGGTTTCCTTCTCATATTTCATTCTTCTGGACGGGTTTCCCTGTGATATTTCATTGTTTGGACCGGTTTCCGTCTCATATTTCATTGTACTGGACGGGTTTCGCTGTCATATTTCATTGTTCTGGAAGGGTTTCCTTCTCATATTTCATTATTTTGGACGGGTTTCCCTCTAATATTTCATTGCTCTGGACGGGATTCCATGTCATATTTCATTGTTCTGGACGGGTTTCCTTCTCATATTTCATTGTTCTGGATGGACTTCCGTTCCATATTTCATTGTTCTGGAAGGGTTTCCTTCTCATATTTCATTGTTTTGGACGGGCTTCCATGTCATATTTCATTGTTCTGGACGGGATTCCATGTCATATTTCATTGTTCTGGACGGGTTTCCTTCTCATATTTCATTGTTCTGGACGGGTTTCCTTCTCATATTTCATTGCTCAGGACGGATTTCACTGTCATATTTCATTGTTCCTCACGGGTTTCCCTGTCATATTTCCTTGTTTTTAACGGGTTTCCTTCTCATGTATCATTGTTCTGGACGGGTTTCAATCTCATATTTCGTTGTTCTGGACGGGTTTCCCTGTCATATTTCGTTGTTCTTTACGGGTTTCCTTCTCATGTATCATTGTTCTGGACGGGTTTCCCTGTCATATTTCATTGTTCCTGTCGGGCTTCCATCTCATATTTCATTGTTCTTGACGGGTTTCCTTCTCATATGTCATTGATCTGGACGGGTTTCCCTGTCATATTTCATTGTTACTGACGGGTTTCCATCTGATATTTCATTGTTCTGGACGAGTGTCCCTGTCATATTTCATTGTTCTGAACGGGATTCCCTGTCATATTTCGTTGTTCTGGACGGGTTTCTTTCTCATATTTCGTTGTTCTTGACGGGTTTCCTTCTAATATTTCATTGTTCTGGACGAGTTTCCCTGTCATATTTCATTGTTCTGGACGGGTTTCTTTGTCATATTTCATTGTTCTGGACGGGTTTCTTTGTCATATTTCATTGTTCTGGACGGGTTTCCATCTTATATTTCATTGTTCTGGACGGGTTTTCTCCTCATATTTCATTGTCCTGGACGGGTTTCCCTGTCATATTTCATTGTTGCTTACAGGTTTCCTTCTCATATTTCATTGTTTTGGACGGGTTTCCCTCTCATATTTCATTGTTCTGGACGGGTTTCCTTCTCATATTTCATTGTTCTGGACGGGTTTCCCTCTCATATTTCATTGTTCTGGACGGGTTTCCCTCTCATATTTCATTGTTCTTGAAGGGTTTTCCTGTTACATTTCATTGTTCCTGACGGGTTTCCTTCTCATATTTTATTGTTCTGGACGGATTTCCCTGTCATATTTCATTGTTCAGGACAGATTTCCCTGTCATATTTCGTTGTTCTCGACGGGTTTTCCTGTCATGTTTCATTGTTCTGGACTGGTTTCCTTCTCACATTTCATTGTTCTGGACGGGTTTCCCTGTCATATTTCATTGTTCTGGACGGGTTTCCTTCTCATATTTCATTGTTGTGGACGGGTTTCCTTGCCATATTTCATTGTTCTGGAAGGGTTTCCGTCTCGTATTTCATTGTTCTGGACGGGTTTTCTTCTCATTTTTCATTGTTCTGGACGGGTTTCCCTGTCATATTTCATTCATCTGGACAGGTTTCCTTCTCATATTTCATTGTCCTGGACGGGTTTCCCTGTCATATTTCATTTTTCTTTACGGGTTTCTTTCTCATATTTCATTGTTCTGGACGGGTTTCCCTGTCGTGTCTCGTTGTTCTTGTCGGGGTTTCTTCTCATATATCATTGTTCTGGACAGGTTTCCTTCTCATATTTCATTGTCCTGGATGGGTTTCTATGTCATATTTCATTTTTCTCGACGGGTTTCCCTCTCATATTTCATTGTTCCTGACGGGTTTCAATCTCATATTTCATTATTCTATACGGGTTTCCCTGTCATATTTCATTGTTCAGGACGGGTTTCTTTCTCATATTTCGTTGTTCTTGACGGGTTTCCTTCTCATATTTCCTTGTTCTGGACGTATTTCCCTCTCATATTTCATTGTTCTGGCCGGGTTTCTTTGTCATATTTCAATGGTCTGGACGGGTTTCCCTGTCATATTTCAATGTTCTGGCCGGGTTTCTTTGTCATATTTCATTGTTCTGGATGGGTTTCCCTGTCATATTTCATTGTTCTGGACGGGTTTTCCTGTCACATTTCATTGTTACTGACGGGTTTCCTTCTCATATTTCATTGTTCGGGACGCGTTTCCTTCTCATATTTCCTTGTTCTGGACTGGTTTCCTTCTCATGTTTCATTGTTCTGAAAGGGTTTAACTGTCATATTTCATTGATCTGGAAGATTTTTCCTGTCATATTTCATTGTTCTTCGGGTTTTCCTGTCACATTTCATTGTTCTGGACTGGTTTCCTTCCCATATTTCATTGTTCTGGACGGGTTTCCCTGTCATATTTCTTTGTTCTGGATGCGTTTCCTTCTCATATTTCATTGTTCTGGACGGGTTTCCTTCTCATATTTCATTGTTCTGGACGGGTTTCCATGTCATATTTCATTGTTCTGGACGGGTTTCCCTGTCATATTTCATTGTTCTGGACGGGTTTCCTTCTCATATTTCATTGTTCTGGACGGGTTTCTCTGTCACATTTCATTGATCTGGACAGGTTTCCATCTCATATTTCATTGTTCTGGACGGGTTTCCCTGTCATATTTCATTGTTCTGGACGGGTTTCCCTGTCATATTTCATTGTTCTGGACGGATTTCTTTCTCATATTTCATTGTTCTGGACGGGTTTCCCTGTCATGTCTCGTTGTTCTTGTCGGGTTTTCTTCTCATATATAATTGTTCTGGACGGGCTTCCCTGTCGTATTTCATTGTTCCTGACGGGTTTCCATCTCATATTTCATTGTTCTGGACGGGTTTCCTTCTCATATATCATTGTTCTGGACATGTTTCCCTCTCATATTTCATTGTTCCTGACGGGTTTTAATCTCATATTTCATTATTCCACACGGGTTTCCCTGTCATATTTCATTGTTCTGGACGGGTTTCCTTCTCATATTTCATTGTTCTGGACGGGTTTCCATCTCATATTTCATTGTTCTGGTCGGGTTTTCCTCTCATATTTCATTGTTCTGGACGGGTTTCCTTCTCATATTTTATTGTTCTGGACGCGTTTCCTTCTAATATTTCATTGTTCTGGACGGGTTTCCTGTCATATTTCATTGTTCAGGACGGATTTCCCTGTCATATTTCATTGTTCAGTACGAATTTCCCTGTCATATTTCGTTGTTCACGACGGGTTTTCCTGTCATATTTCATTGTTCTGGACGGGTTTCCCTGCCATATTTCATTGTTCTGGACGCGTTTCCCTGTCATATTTCATTGTTCTGGATGCGTTTCCCTCTCATATTTCATTGTTCTGGACGGGTTTCCTTCTCATATTTCATTGTTCTGGACGGGTTTCCTTCTCATATTTCATTGTTCTGGACGGGTTTCCCTGTCATATTTCATTGTTCCTGACGGGTTTCCTTCTCATATTTCATTGTTCTGGACGGGTTTCCTTCTCATATTTCATTGTTCTGGACGGGTTTCCCTGTCATATTTCATTGTTCTGGACGGGTTTCCATGTCATATTTCATTGTTCTGGACGGGTTTCCCTGTCATATTTCATTGTTCTGGATGGGTTTCCTTTTCATATTTCATTGTTCTGGACGGGTTTCCTTCTCATATTTCATTGTTCTGGACGGGTTTCCCTGTCATATTTCATTGTCCCTGACGGGTTTCCATCTCATATTTCATTGTTCTGGACGGGTTTCCCTGTCATATTTCATTGTTCTGGACGGGTTTCCTTCTCATATTTCATTGTTCTGGACGGGTTTCCTTCTCATATTTCATTGTTCTGGACGGGTTTCCCTGTCATATTTCATTGTTCTGGACGGGTTTCCTTCTCATATTTCATTGTTCTGGACGGGTTTCCCTGTCATATTTCATTGTTCTGGACGAGTTTCTTTCCCATATTTCATTGTTCTGGACGGGTTTCCCTGTCATATTTCCTTGTCCCTGACGGGTTTCCATCTCATATTTCATTGTTCTGGACGGGTTTCCCTGTAATATTTCATTGTTCTGGACGGGTTTCCTTGTCATTTTTCATTGTTCTGGACGGTTTTCCCTGCCATATTTCATTGTTCTTAACGGGTTTCCTTCTCATATTTCATTGTTTCCGTGTCTTATTTCAATGTTCTGGACCGGTTTACCTCTCATATTTCTTTGTTCTGGACGGTTTCCCTCTCATATTTCATTGTCATGGACTGTTTTCCCTGTCATATTTCATTGTTCTTGACGAGTTTCCCTCTCATATTTCATTGTTCTGGACGGATTTCCCTCTCATATTTCATTGTTCTGGACGGGTTTCTTTGTCATATTTCATTGTTCTGGACGGGTTTCCTTCTCATATTTCATTGTTCTGGACGGGTTTCCTTCTCATATTTCATTGTTCTGGACGGGTTTCCTTCTCATATTTCATTGTTCTGGACGGGTTTCCTTCTCATATTTCATTGTTCTGGACGGGTTTCCCTCTCATATTTCATTGTTCTGGACGGGTTTCCCTGTCATATTTCATTGTTCTGGACGGGTTTCATTCTCATATTTCATTGTTCTGGACTGGTTTCCCTGTCAAATTTCATTGTTCTGGACGGGTTTCACTAACATATTTCTTTTTTCTGGCCTAGTTTCCCGGTCATATTTCGTTGTGCCTGACGGGTTTCCTTCTCATATTTCGTTCTTCTTAACGGGTTTTCCTGTCATATTTCATTGTTCTGGACGGGTTTCCTTCTCATATTTCTTTGTTCTTGAGGGGTTTCCCTGTCATATTTCATTGTTCTGGACGGGTTTCCTTCTCATATTTCCTTGTACTGGATGGGTTTCCTCTCATATTTCAGAGTTCAGGACGGATTTCCCTGTCATATTTCATTGTTCTTGATGGGTTTCCTTCTCATATTTCATTGTTCTGGACTGGTTTCCTTCTTATATTTCATTGTTCTGGACGGGTTTCCCTGTCATATTTCATTGTTCTGGACGGGTTTTACTCTCATATTTCATTGTTCTGGACTGGTTTCCCTGTCATATTTCATTGTTCTGGACGGGTTTCCTTCTCACATTTCATTGTTTGAGGGGTTTCGTTCTCATATTTCATTGTTCTGGACGGGTTTCCTTCTCATATTTCATTGTTCTGGACGGGTTTCGCGGTCATATTTCATTGTTCTGGACGGGTTTCCTTCTCATATTTCATTGTTCCTGACGGGTTTCCATCTCATATTTCATTATTCTATACGGGTTTCCCTGTCATATTTCATTGTTCAGGACGGGTTTCTTTCTCATATTTCGTTGTTCTTGACGGGTTTCCTTCTCATATTTCCTTGTTCTGGACGTATTTCCCTCTCATATTTCATTGTTCTTGCTGGGTTTCTTTGTCATATTTCAATGGTCTGGACGGGTTTTCCTGTCATATTTCAATGTTCTGGCCGAGTTTCTTTGTCATATTTCATTGTTCTGGATGGGTTTCCCTGTCATATTTCATTGTTCTGGACGGGTTTTCCTGTCACATTTCATTGTTACTGACGGGTTTCCTTCTCATATTTCATTGTTCTGGACTGGTTTCCTTCACATATTTCATTGTTCTGAAAGGGTTTAACTGTCATATTTCATTGATCTGGAAGATTTTTCCTGTCATATTTCATTGTTCTTCGGGTTTTCCTGTCACATTTCATTGTTCTGGACTGGTTTCCTTCCCATATTTCATTGTTCTGGACGGGTTTCCCTGTCATATTTCTTTGTTCTGGATGCGTTTCCTTCTCATATTTCATTGTTTTGGAAGGGTTTCCTTCTCATATTTCATTGTTTTGGTCAGGTTTCCATATCATGTTTCATTGTTCTGGATGGGTTTCCATGTCATATTATATTATTCTGGACGGGTTTCCTTCTCATATATCATTGTTCTGGACGGGTTTCTCTGTCACATTTCATTGATCTGGACAGGTTTCCATCTCATATTTCATTGTTCTGGACGGGTTTCCCTGTCATATTTCATTGTTCTGGACGGGTTTCCCTGTCATATTTCATTGTTCAGGACGGGTTTCTTTCCCATATTTCATTGTTCTGGACGGGTTTCCCTGTCATGTTTCGTTGTTTTTTTCGGGTTTTCTTCTCATATATCATTGTTCTGGACGGTTTTCCCTGAAATATTTTCTTGTCCCTGACGGGTTTCCATCTCATATTTCATTGTTCTGGATGGGTTTCCTTTTCATATTTCATTGATCTTTACGGGTTTCTCTGTCATATTTCATTGTTCTGGACGGGTTTCCATCTCATATTTCATTGTTCTGGTCGGGTTTTCCTCTCATATTTCATTGTTCTGGACGGGTTTCCTTCTCATATTTTATTGTTCTGGACGCGTTTCCTTCTAATATTTCATTGTTCTGGACGGGTTTCCTGTCATATTTCATTGTTCAGGACGGATTTCCCTGTCATATTTCGTTGTTCACGACGGGTTTTCCTGCCATATTTCATTGTTCTGGACGCGTTTCCCTGTCATATTTCATTGTTCTGGATGCGTTTCCCTCTCATATCTCATTGTTCTGGACGGGTTTCCTTCTCATATTTCATTGTTGTGGACGGGTTTCCTTGCCATATTTCATTGTTCTGGAAGGGTTTTCTTCTCATTTTTCATTGTTCTGGACGGGTTTCCTTCTCATATTTCATTGTTCTGGACGCGTTTCTTCTAATATTTCATTGTTCTGGACGGGTTTCCTGTCATATTTCATTGTTCAGGACGGATTTCCCTGTCATATTTCATTGTTCAGTACGAATTTCCCTGTCATATTTCGTTGTTCACGACGGGTTTTCCT
>NW_027199971.1:0-25869 GCF_038502225.1 Cherax quadricarinatus
TAATTATTTTTACAGTTTCTTTACATATGACTTATTTGGCTAAACAATTGTGGATCTATTATTCAAGAATCAAAACTCTCACTAAGGAAAACATACATTAACACACACACACACACACACACACTCACACACACACACACACATACACACACACACACACACACACACACACACACACACACACACACATGAGGGTCCAGGAACTTTAACTTGTACTTTGCAACTACATATAGGTGAGTATACACACACGCGCGTGCGCGCAAAGCACACTTGATAAAGGTGATATTACATGCGAAAGGCCGCTCAGTGTAAGTGACCACACAGTTATGAGTTTTGAATTCCGTGTGGAAGTAACAGTAGAGAGAGAAGCAGCATGGAAAGGATGTGAGAAGTGAAAATTCTAAAAAGGGGAAGAAACAGTCATGAGGCAAATCCTGAATAAGTTGTTGTGGGAAATAGAACTAGAGGGTAAAACAAGGAATGAGATGATGAAGTACGTGGACGGAAAATGCAGAGAGGCAGTGGGAAAAATGATACCCAGTAATAAAAAGTATCAATGAAAAGAACAGAGTGAGCCAAATGGTTTACCTAGAGATGTAGAAAGACCAAAGCAAAATGTATTAAAACATGGAAAAATATAGAAGGCAAAGAACTTATGAAAACAAGAAATTAAGCCGATGAGGCAGAGACTCATCGGCAATTTGAGAATAAAATAGGATTGAAAGCAAAATTCGACCCAATTGTTATATAGCCATATGATAAGGAAGACAACAGTAAAGAACCAGACTGAAGAAGGAAAGAGGGACGTTCATGAGGAATGGGCGGGAAGTCTGTAAGGTTCTCGGCAAGAGATTTAGGGAAGTCTTCTCAGCGGAATTATGATGGAAACCAGCAAACCAAAGTGGAAGAGTACACCAGCGAGCGTTGGACACAATACATACAGCTGGGGAGGAGGGGGGACAGATAATATCTAGCAACACTCTTCCTCAATTCAGGACAACTGCTGGAGATGAGAATGACAACAAATGTAGACCAATTTTAAAGGAAATAGAAAAACCGGTACAGACCATTGTTACTGTAATGTTATGGATAAAATTATCTGGAAACGAGTGGTGAAACACCTAAAAAAGAGTTAGTTTATAAACGACAGTACGGTTTTAGGGATGTTAAATGCTATGTCAATTTTGAAGAAGTAAGAAGAGAGAGAGAATGAGAGAAAGAGAGATAGATAGATAGATAGATAGATAGACAGAGAGAGAGAGAGACAGACAGACAGAGAGATGGGAAGATTGCATCTTCTTGGACTGTAGGAAGGCTTTTGAAATGTGGAACCAGTTAGGAGATATTATGCAGTATATTGGTGAATAATATGTAAAACAAATCTCTCCATATATAATGTCAGGTTTCAGGATTGTTCTGTAACCGGATGCATATTATTCCTGGTCGGTCAGAGTGGCCAGGAGAGGAGACTGAGGTGTGTGTGTGTCAGTTTGTGGGGTGCAGCACCTGCAGCAAGATGTCCTAAGACATCATGGTTTGGTTTTCGTAGGATTTTTTTTTTTGTATGTTTATACCATGGGTTATTGTATTGTTTTAAGTGCTCTCGTTTTTAACCTGTAAGGCCCTAGTGTGCAGAGGCCTGTTTAAGTTTTGGCAGAGTACTTGTGTTACACCCTTTTATTCATTTTAAGTAGACTGTTTCTACTTGTTATTATCACAATGGTATACTTTTACATGTTATTTTTGCTATTTCACTTAATATTATATTCAGGAGTAATTCCATTAGTAGCTAAAATGGATTTACTCGACTTTATAATATTATCTGGTCGTATTACTTAGCTTTGTATATAGGTAGGTTGTTTAATTAGTGTCAACTGCTGGTGCGACCTGGCCAAGCACCAGTAGGTGTTTTGAGCTGCTCAACCCCTGCTCAGACCGAGACAACGTGGGCTGGTAAAGCCTCACTGAGTTCTGTTCATACCTTCCTCTGGACCAGGAATGGTCTAGTGGAGTATCCACCTCTAAAACAACCACTCGCCTCCCTAGAAAATCCCAGGAATTTTCGGGAACTCAGAGGATGAGAGAAAGGGGAGGGAGAGAGAGAGAGAGAGAGAGAGAGAGAGAGAGAGAGAGAGAGAGAGAGAGAGAGGAAGAGAGAGGAGAGGAGAGGGAGAGAGGCGGGGGGGGGAAGGAAGGGTTAGAGGGTCACTTCACAGGAAGGTGTGAAATCCTGTATATGGGTGTGTGTGTGTGTCTGTATGTGTATGTGTGTGTGTGTGTGTGTACTCACCTATTTGTGGTTGCAGGGGTCGAGTCTTAGCTCCTGGCCCCGCCTCTTCACCGGTTGCTACTGGGCCCTCTGTGTGTGTGTGTTTATGTGTGTGCATGTGTGTGTGTGTGTGTGTGTGTGTGTGTGTGTGTGTGTGTGTGTGTGTGTGTGTGTGTGTGTGTGTGTGTGTGTGTGTGTGTGTGTGTGTGTGTGTGTGTGTGTGTGTGTGTGTGTGTGTGTGTGTGTGTGTGTGTGTGTGTGTGTGTGTGTGTGTGTGTGTATGTGTGCCCCCACTTCTAAGTATTCATACTTCTAATAAATATCAGTAGTAATACCCGTATTTCTAAAACTACCAACAGTGATTCTAGCACTTATCAATTCTACTTATAAAACACAGAAAGTAATTAGGTTGTAAAATTTAGCTTGTCTCAGCTTCTAGGAGTGTCTGACGTCACCCTCACTAGGCTTCCCCTCGCTAGGCTGCTCCTCGCTAGTCAACACTATCTTCACCTTATCTTTGCTATTTCTGTTCTAATTCTGGTAATAGCTTGCAGGAGTGAGTGACCAGTATCTAACAGTGACGCAAGGCCAGGATTCAGAACCCCCAAAACAACCCCAAACAGGTGAGTGATACTTAAGCTGGCAGTGATGCGATGACAAGTTGCCAGATGCTGATGACGTAGTCGTCGTACACACGCCTTCTATCACTATTTTGAAAATTCTTCACCCGTGATCTTTTTAACCGTATATTCTCATGCATCCCGCGTCCCTCAATGTCACTTATGATAGAATACACTTCACTTATATTGGAATACACTTCACATTCGGTGTTACACTTTATATGTATAATGTCACACAACTGTTGTGACGTCACTGTTTCAGCAGGCCTACTGCCACCTTCCCTTGTTATATATTATATTTTTCCTTTCTACTTTTGCTTATTAACTTTTTCACTCTCACTGTGTGGTGCCCCACATTTTACTTGTTATCCAATCTCTCGAAATTCTTGAACACCCGCTTCCACACTCACTTTAATCTTTGTATATTTGAATCTGTGTAGCAACAGAAGCCTACTAGCCACTAACGGTTTGACACTTTGAAATATTAAAGATTTCAAGTTTCCTCTCGACTTTTTTTAACTAATAACTCTGGTTATCACTCGTAGGATTGTTCACTCACATTGTCACTACCACTTTTTACTGCTAGCAGTTACTGCACGACTTAAAAACCACTAAAGTTCTCGGAGCCTTGTGACCCACGTCTGCTGACTGACTGTGTGTGTGTGTGTGTGTGTGTGTACTCACCTATTTGTGGTTGCAGGGGTCGAGTCATAGTGTGTGTGTGTGTGTGTGTGTGTGTGTGTGTGTCGTGCCGAATAGGTAAAATTGGTCAGTTAGCAAGAACTTATTTAAAATGAAGTCCTTTCTGAAATTCTCTTCTATGCGTTTATAAATATTTTTTTTTCATTTATGTTAAAACATAAATTAAAAAATTTTACCAAAGGAACCTTAAAAAAATTACCTAACCTTATTATAACAAGCGCAATTTAATTTAGCCTAATCCAACTAAATATATTTTTGATCAGTTTACATTAATTCAGGGTCGCTTGGAAGCACTGAGGCCTTATCATTTGACCCTTGTGCAGCGTGCCGTTGTTATTAACGTCTTATTGTATAGTAAGGTATGGTACGTGGCAGCCATGTTTCCATTAACTGGGACGGCGTTAGCAGACGTACTTAGGAGGGTTTTTAAATTCATGTGGGGTTAGGGCTGTGATGTGTCAACTGTGTTGCAGCACAGGAGTCTTATTTATGTACATAGCAGTCTCAAGTTATATGTTGAGAGTTGTGTTTAGGATGGTGTTGCCACAAAGTTGATGTATTGTTATCTGTGTTAAGAAAGTATTGTAGAATTTATTTTGCCTATAGCCGCTACATGGCTATTTTATTATACTTTATACCTTTATGTATTGTGAAATGTTTTAAATAAAAAAATATTAATAAAAAAATATTTTTTCGTTAGGTTCGGAATGATTTTTGCGAAATTATTGTTTTCGCAAATTTTCGCTTGCTATTTAAGGCAGGTTAAGGAAGGTTACACACCACCCCATACGAGTGAGCGGAGGACGTGTCATGTAGTGGGTGGTTGACAAGACAGGTCCTGGAGTCAAGCTAAAAATTTGGGTAGGAATTTGCTTCCTAATGTTGTGCTGACGTTCTGCGTTAGGTTGGGTACTGGTATGTACTTCTTGAGGGCAAATTTGAAATGACGTTTGGTTTCCGTTGTCCCTGTGAGGTGCTGAAATTGAATGTGGTATCTATGAGGGCAGATTCTAAGATTTTGTGTTTGTAGCTGCAGTGTAATTTGTGTTTGGTGATGGCAGCTTCCTAATGAATGTTGTGATTGTTGATGCTGACGTGTTGAAAAGTGGCTGAATTATCCTATGTCCTCTTGTGATCAATGATCCTTGGTGATAGTGTTCATCCTGTCTGCCCTATGTATGCTTGGTTGCAGTCTTTACATGGTATTTCGTATGCTCGTCTCTCATAATAATAATAATAATAATAATAATAATAATAATAATAATAATAATAATAATAATAATAAAAATAATAATAATAATAATAATAATAATAATAATAATTTATTTTAACAATGGCCATCATACAACTGATATTGCCAGGATTAGTTGATATTATTGGTAACCGCTGAATATGCAAAGCATTTCGTGCAGCCTTATGATTAACTTATAACTGTCGTGCCTAATAGATAAAACTGGATAGTTAGCAAGAACACGTTTAAAATTAAGTCCTTTCTAAAACTTTCTCTTATACGTTTAAAGATATATTTTTTTTCATTTATGTTAGAAAAAATTAATAATTTTGTACCAAAGGAGCCTTAGAAAACTTACCTAACCTTATTATGACAAGCGCAATTTAATTTACCCTAATCAAACTAAATATATTTTAGATAAGTTGACAATAATTTAATAATAAACGAACACAATGAAATATTTTTTCGTTAGGTTCAAATTTTTTTTGCGAATCTACTGCATACACAATTTTTCGCTTGCCTTTTCAGCAAGAAGAGCGTTGCTATTTAAACCAAAATCGCAAATTTTATCTATTCAGCACGACATAACTACTGGATGAATATTCTAGTGAGTTCACAAGAATGGTAAATTTGCAATCTTTGACATTAACTCAAACATTTTGGTTCATGATTATGACATTTTTAGAGTTTTTCTGTAAAATGGTATGTTATAACGTTTGTAGCAGTTATTACTTGTATTGTTCCAATATAAACATTAATCAATCTATATATTAATATTACTGAACATATGTGTCTTACCTAACAACATTAATATTACTGCACAGAACAGACAGTAATATGAAGCCTGTAGAATCTATAACGTCTCCAATAAACTTCAACTAAACTGTACTTAAAATTTACAAAGTTTTATATTTATGTACTTAATATATACTTAAACTGTAATACAAAATATAAGGAGTAAGAATGAGACACTTGTGCAACATTTGGGAATCTTCATTGTGGAAACTTTCCGTCAACCAGTGGCATCTTCAGTCCAATATAGAGAAGACCGGTGGAAGATGATGAGTTTGAGATAATCAGTCCCTCAGCCTAGAGTCGATGTGTTTGGTCCATCATTCTTGAGAAGTGTACAGCATACATATGGAGAAGTGACTTATATACTGCAGACAGGTGAGTTGAAGCAGCAGGGAGGCGGGTCACTAGCGCCTACAGGCAAGGCAAACGTTGTAGAATTCCCTTTATCAATACCCCAAAATGTTGCTGTGTGATGATGTATCTGACAGATGTGATGTTGTTGTGTCTGACAGATGTGATGCTGCACATGTGTCACATTCCTCAACTTGACGGTTTTCTCAAAAAATTATTACACAACATAAATTGTTTTTGTATATGTTCTCTGAGAATTACTTTTGCAGCTGTATTTAATAATAATAATAATAATAATAATAATAATAATAATAATAATAATAATAATAATAATAATAATAATATCTTTACTTCTAGAAGTACATGTACAAGGTATACAGGTCTATCTGACATCAGTGACATACTACTACATAGAAAGCCGCTTCTTATGCAGTTTTGTCCCAGGATGCCACTCACACCAGTCGACTAACACCCAGAAACCAATTTTACTGATGGGGAACATTTACAACCGGTGTAAAGAAACACACCCAATGTTTATACCCTCGCTGGGAATCTAACCCATACCCTAGCCATGTGAAGCTAGAGCTTTGGCCACCAGGCCACGGGGCAGCCTATCTTACTATATACGACAGTTGAAAGGAAAAAGTAAAATAAGAAGAACAGTGATAGCAATGGATGTTTTGCATATATATATTCATTATTTTATTTTTAAATATTATCACACTGGCCGATTCCCACCAAGGCAGGGTGGCCCGAAAAAGAAAAACTTTCAGCATCATTCACTCCATCACTGTCTTGCCAGAAGGGTGCTTTACACTACAGTTTTTAAACTGCAACATTAACACCCCTCCTTCAGAGTGCAGGCACTGTACTTCCCATCTCCAGGACTCAAGTCCGGCCTGCCGGTTTCCCTGAACCCCTTCATAAATGTTACTTTGCTCACACTCCAACAGCACGTCAAGTATTAAAAAACATTTGTCTCCATTCACTCCTATCAAACACGCTCACGCATGCCTGCTGGAAGTCCAAGCCCCTCGCGCACAGAACCTTTTTTACCCCCTCCCTCCAACCTTTCCTAGGCCGACCCCTACCCCGCCTTCCTACCACTACAGACTGATACACTCTTGAAGTCATTCTGTTTCGCTCCATTCTCTCTACATGTCCGAACCACCTCAACAACCCTTCCTCAGCCCTCTGGACAACAGTTTTGGTAATCCCGCACCTCCTCCTAACTTCCAAACTACGAATTCTCTGCATTATATTCACACCACACATTGCCCTCAGACATGACATCTCCACTGCCTCCAGCCTTCTCCTCGCTGCAACATTCATCACCCATGCTTCACACCCATATAAGAGCGTTGGTAAAACTATACTCTCATACATTCCCCTCTTTGCCTCCAAGGACAAAGTTCTTTGTCTCCACAGACTCCTAAGTGCACCACTCACCCTTTTCCCCTCATCAATTCTATGATTCACCTCATCTTTCATAGACCCATCCGCTGACACGTCCACTCCCAAATATCTGAATACATTCACCTCCTCCATACTCTCTCCTTCCAATCTGATATCCAATCTTTCATCACCTAATCTTTTTGTTATCCTCATAACCTTACTCTTTCCTGTATTCACTTTTAATTTTCTTCTTTTGCATACCCTACCAAATTCATCCACCAATCTCTGCAACTTCTCTTCAGAATCTCCCAAGAGCACAGTGTCATCAGCAAAGAGCAACTGTGACAACTCCCACTTTATGTGTGATTCTTTATCTTTTAACTCCACGCCTCTTGCCAAGACCCTCGCATTTACTTCTCTTACAACCCCATCTATAAATATATTAAACAACCACGGTGACATCACACATCCTTGTCTAAGGCCTACTTTTACTGGGAAATAATTTCCCTCTTTCCTACATACTCTAACTTGAGCCTCACTATCCTCGTAAAAACTCTTCACTGCTTTCAGTAACCTACCTCCTATACCATACACCTGCAACATCTGCCACATTGCCCCCCTATCCACCCTGTCATACGCCTTTTCCAAATCCATAAATGCCACAAAGACCTCTTTAGCCTTATCTAAATACTGTTCACTTATATGTTTCACTGTAAACACCTGGTCCACACACCCCCTACCTTTCCTAAAGCCTCCTTGTTCATCTGCTATCCTATTCTCCGTCTTACTCTTAATTCTTTCAATAATAACTCTACCATACACTTTACCAGGTATACTCAACAGACTTATCCCCCTATAATTTTTGCACTCTCTTTTGTCCCCTTTGCCTTTATACAAAGGAACTATGCATGCTCTCTGCCAATCCCTAGGTACCTTACCCTCTTCCATACATTTATTAAATAATTGCACCAACCACTCCAAAACTATATCCCCACCTGCTTTTAACATTTCTATCTTTATCCCATCAATCCCGGCTGCCTTACCCCCTTTCATTTTACCTACTGCCTCACGAACTTCCCCCACACTCACAACTGGCTCTTCCTCACTCCTACAAGATGTTATTCCTCCTTGCCCTATACACGAAATCACAGCTTCCCTATCTTCATCAACATTTAACAATTCCTCAAAATATTCCCTCCATCTTCCCAATACCTCTAACTCTCCATTTAATAACTCTCCTCTCCTATTTTTAACTGACAAATCCATTTGTTCTCTAGGCTTCCTTAACTTGTTAATCTCACTCCAAAACTTTTTCTTATTTTCAACAAAATTTGTTGATAACATCTCACCCACTCTCTCATTTGCTCTCTTTTTACATTGCTTCACCACTCTCTTAACCTCTCTCTTTTTCTCCATATACTCTTCCCTCCTTGCATCACTTCTACTTTGTAAAAACTTCTCATATGCTAACTTTTTCTCCCTTACTACTCTCTTTACATCATCATTCCACCAATCGCTCCTCTTCCCTCCCGCACCCACTTTCCTGTAACCACAAACTTCTGCTGAACACTCTAACATTACATTTTTAAACCTACCCCATACCTCTTCGACCCCATTGCCTATGCTCTCATTAGCCCATCTATCCTCCAATAGCTGTTTATATCTTACCCTAACTGCCTCCTCTTTTAGTTTATAAACCTTCACCTCTCTCTTCCCTGATGCTTCTATTCTCCTTGTATCCCATCTACCTTTTACTCTCAGTGTAGCTACAACTAGAAAGTGATCTGATATATCTGTGGCCCCTCTATAAACATGTACATCCTGAAGTCTACTCAACAGTCTTTTATCTACCAATACATAATCCAACAAACTACTGTCATTTCGCCCTACATCATATCTTGTATACTTATTTATCCTCTTTTTCTTAAAATATGTATTACCTATAACTAAACCCCTTTCTATACAAAGTTCAATCAAAGGGCTCCCATTATCATTTACACCTGGCACCCCAAACTTACCTACCACACCCTCTCTAAAAGTTTCTCCTACTTTAGCATTCAGGTCCCCTACCACAATTACTCTCTCACTTGGTTCAAAGGCTCCTATACATTCACTTAACATCTCCCAAAATCTCTCTCTCTCTCTCCTCTACATTCCTCTCTTCTCCAGGTGCATACACGCTAATTATGACCCACTTTTCGCATATATATATATATATATATATTATATACATATATATACTTTTCGCATATATATATATATATATATATATATATATATATATATATATATATATATATATATATATATATATATATATATATATATATATATATATATATATATATATATATATATATATATATATATATATATATATATATATATATATATATATATATATATATATATATATATATATATATATATATATATATATATATATATATATATATCTCATAAACACGCTAGATAACAGGGATATCTTGCTACTCCTACTTACACTTTGGTCACACTTCACAGACACGCACATGCATATATATATACATACATCTAGGTTTTTCTCCTTTTTCTAAATAGCTCTTGTTCTTCTTTATTTCTTCTATTGTCCATGGGGAAGTGGAAAAGAATCTTTCCTCCGTAAGCCATGCGTGTCGTATGAGGCGACTAAAATGCCGGGAGCAATGGGCTAGTAACCCCTTCTCCTGTAGACATTTACTAAAAAAGAGAAGAAGAAAAACTTTATAAAACTGGGATGCTTAAATGTGCGTGGATGTAGTGCGGATGACAAGAAACAGATGATTGCTGATGTTATGAATGAAAAGAAGTTGGATGTCCTGGCCCTAAGCGAAACAAAGCTGAAGGGGGTAGGGGAGTTTCAGTGGGGGGAAATAAATGGGATTAAATCTGGAGTATCTGAGAGAGTTAGAGCAAAGGAAGGGGTAGCAGTAATGTTGAATGATCAGTTATGGAAGGAGAAAAGAGAATATGAATGTGTAAATTCAAGAATTATGTGGATTAAAGTAAAGGTTGGATGCGAGAAGTGGGTCATAATAAGCGTGTATGCACCTGGAGAAGAGAGGAATGCAGAGGAGAGAGAGAGATTTTGGGAGATGTTAAGTGAATGTATAGGAGCCTTTGAACCAAGTGAGAGAGTAATTGTGGTAGGGGACCTGAATGCTAAAGTAGGAGAAACTTTTAGAGAGGGTGTGGTAGGTAAGTTTGGGGTGCCAGGTGTAAATGATAATGGGAGCCCTTTGATTGAACTTTGTATAGAAAGGGGTTTAGTTATAGGTAATACATATTTTAAGAAAAAGAGGATAAATAAGTATACAAGATATGATGTAGGGCGAAATGACAGTAGTTTGTTGGATTATGTATTGGTAGATAAAAGACTGTTGAGTAGACTTCAGGATGTACATGTTTATAGAGGGGCCACAGATATATCAGATCACTTTCTAGTTGTAGCTACACTGAGAGTAAAAGGTAGATGGGATACAAGGAGAATAGAAGCATCAGGGAAGAGAGAGGTGAAGGTTTATAAACTAAAAGAGGAGGCAGTTAGGGTAAGATATAAACAGCTATTGGAGGATAGATGGGCTAATGAGAGCATAGGCAATGGGGTCGAAGAGGTATGGGGTAGGTTTAAAAATGTAGTGTTAGAGTGTTCAGCAGAAGTTTGTGGTTACAGGAAAGTGGGTGCGGGAGGGAAGAGGAGCGATTGGTGGAATGATGATGTAAAGAGAGTAGTAAGGGAGAAAAAGTTAGCATATGAGAAGTTTTTACAAAGTAGAAGTGATGCAAGGAGGGAAGAGTATATGGAGAAAAAGAGAGAGGTTAAGAGAGTGGTGAAGCAATGTAAAAAGAGAGCAAATGAGAGAGTGGGTGAGATGTTATCAACAAATTTTGTTGAAAATAAGAAAAAGTTTTGGAGTGAGATTAACAAGTTAAGAAAGCCTAGAGAACAAATGGATTTGTCAGTTAAAAATAGGAGAGGAGAGTTATTAAATGGAGAGTTAGAGGTATTGGGAAGATGGAGGGAATATTTTGAGGAATTGTTAAATGTTGATGAAGATAGGGAAGCTGTGATTTCGTGTATAGGACAAGGAGGAATAACATCTTGTAGGAGTGAGGAAGAGCCAGTTGTGAGTGTGGGGGAAGTTCGTGAGGCAGTAGGTAAAATGAAAGGGGGTAAGGCAGCCGGGATTGATGGGATAAAGATAGAAATGTTAAAAGCAGGTGGGGATATAGTTTTGGAGTGGTTGGTGCAATTATTTAATAAATGTATGGAAGAGGGTAAGGTACCTAGGGATTGGCAGAGAGCATGCATAGTTCCTTTGTATAAAGGCAAAGGGGATAAAAGAGAGTGCAAAAATTATAGGGGGATAAGTCTGCTGAGTATACCTGGTAAAGTGTATGGTAGAGTTATTATTGAAAGAATTAAGAGTAAGACGGAGAATAGGATAGCAGATGAACAAGGAGGCTTTAGGAAAGGTAGGGGGTGTGTGGACCAGGTGTTTACAGTGAAACATATAAGTGAACAGTATTTAGATAAGGCTAAAGAGGTCTTTGTGGCATTTATGGATTTGGAAAAGGCGTATGACAGGGTGGATAGGGGGGCAATGTGGCAGATGTTGCAAGTGTATGGTGTAGGAGGTAGGTTACTGAAAGCAGTGAAGAGTTTTTACGAGGATAGTGAGGCTCAAGTTAGAGTATGTAGGAAAGAGGGAAATTATTTCCCAGTAAAAGTAGGCCTTAGACAAGGATGTGTGATGTCACCGTGGTTGTTTAATATATTTATAGATGGGGTTGTAAGAGAAGTAAATGCGAGGGTCTTGGCAAGAGGCGTGGAGTTAAAAGATAAAGAATCACACACAAAGTGGGAGTTGTCACAGCTGCTCTTTGCTGATGACACTGTGCTCTTGGGAGATTCTGAAGAGAAGTTGCAGAGATTGGTGGATGAATTTGGTAGGGTGTGCAAAAGAAGAAAATTAAAGGTGAATACAGGAAAGAGTAAGGTTATGAGGATAACAAAAAGATTAGGTGATGAAAGATTGAATATCAGATTGGAGGGAGAGAGTATGGAGGAGGTGAATGTATTCAGATATTTGGGAGTGGACGTGTCAGCGGATGGGTCTATGAAAGATGAGGTGAATCATAGAATTGATGAGGGGAAAAGAGTGAGTGGTGCACTTAGGAGTCTGTGGAGACAAAGAACTTTGTCCTTGGAGGCAAAGAGGGGAATGTATGAGAGTATAGTTTTACCAACGCTCTTATATGGGTGTGAAGCATGGGTGATGAATGTTGCAGCGAGGAGAAGGCTGGAGGCAGTGGAGATGTCATGTCTGAGGGCAATGTGTGGTGTGAATATAATGCAGAGAATTCGTAGTTTGGAAGTTAGGAGGAGGTGCGGGATTACCAAAACTGTTGTCCAGAGGGCTGAGGAAGGGTTGTTGAGGTGGTTCGGACATGTAGAGAGAATGGAGCGAAACAGAATGACTTCAAGAGTGTATCAGTCTGTAGTGGAAGGAAGGCGGGGTAGGGGTCGGCCTAGGAAAGGTTGGAGAGAGGGGGTAAAGGAGGTTTTGTGTGCGAGGGGCTTGGACTTCCAGCAGGCATGCGTGAGCGTGTTTGATAGGAGTGAATGGAGACAAATGGTTTTTAATACTTGACGTGCTGTTGGAGTGTGAGCAAAGTAACATTTATGAAGGGGTTCAGGGAAACCGGCAGGCCGGACTTGAGTCCTGGAGATGGGAAGTACAGTGCCTGCACTCTGAAGGAGGGGTGTTAATGTTGCAGTTTAAAAACTGTAGTGTAAAGCACCCTTCTGGCAAGACAGTGATGGAGTGAATGATGGTGAAAGTTTTTCTTTTTCGGGCCACCCTGCCTTGGTGGGAATCGGCCAGTGTGATAATAAAAAAAATAATATATATATATATATATATATATATATATATATATATATATATATATATATATATATATATATATATATATATATATATATATATATATATATATATATGTTGCAAAGACAACAACAGGATAAATGAGGGAATTTTTTTTCAGAATATGACAGCGTGAGTGGCACCTGCTAGTATCTCTGAATTAAGGAAGCCCAGCAGAGTGCCAACCAGAGTGCCCAGCAGAGTGCCAACCAGAGAGCCCAGCAGAGTGCCAACCACCCACTGTTTCCTCCACACTGCACCCCATATGAGGACGGGTGGGCTGGGCCTCACAGTTTGCAAATAGCATGAGGTAGAGTGACTAGTAGATAGTTAATAGCCAGCCCTAAGCTGTATCTGCTTAGAACAGGTCATGTGACGTAAGAAGTTACATTGTTGTAGTGTATCATCCACATACACAATGTAGCTATTGTATACAACTTTCTAACTAATAAAAGAGAAGGAATAAATGCCCTCATTTTGTCAACAGACAATACTCGATGTGTCAGAACATTCTAGAATATTCAGGAAATATTCTCAGTGTTAATTAATATACCAGTATGATCTCCACTATTCCGATTTTTCTTTCTCATAATAACAAAACAATTCCTATTTTTTTTTCTTGTTAACGCCACTATAACATAAGAACATAAGAAAGGAGGAACACTACAGGAGGCCTGTTGGCCCATACTAGGCAGGTCCTTTACAATTCATCCCACTAACAAAACATTTGCCCAACCCAATTTTCAATGCCACCCAAGAAATAAACTCTGATGTGAAAGTCCCACTCAAATCCAACCCCTCCCACTCATGTACTTATCCAACCTAAATTTGAAACTACCCAAAGTCCTAGCCTCAATAACCCAACTAGGTAGACTGTTCCACTCATCAACTACCCTATTTCCAAACCAATACTTTCCTATGTCCTTTCTAAATCTAAACTTATGTAATTTAAATCCATTACTGCGGGTTCTCTCTTGGAGAGACATCCTCAAGACCTTATTAATATCCCCTTTATTAATACCTATCTTCCACTTATACACTTCGATCAGGTCTCCCCTCATTCTTCGTCTAACAAGTGAATGTAACTTAAGAGTCTTCAATCTTTCTTCACAAGGAAGATTTCTAATGCTATGTATTAATTTAGTCATCCTACGCTGAATGTTCTCTAACGAATTTATGTCCATTCTGTAATATGGAGACCAGAACTGAGCTGCATAATCTAGGTGAGGCCTTACTAATGATGTATAAAGCTGCAGTATGACCTCTGGACTTCTGTTGCTTACACTTCTTGATATAAATCCCAGTAATCTATTTGCCTGATTACGTACGCTTAGGCATTGCTGTCTTGGTTTAAGGTTGCTGCTCACCATAACCCCCAAGTCCTTTTCGCAATCTGTATGGCTAAGTTCTACATCATTTAACTTATAAGTACTAGGGTTATGGGCACTCCCAAGCTTCAGAACCTTGCATTTATCTACATTGAACTGCATCTGCCACTTTTCTGACAAAGAATAGTTTGTTTAAATCCTCCTGAAGTTCCATAACATCTACGTTTGAATCAATTATCCTACCTATCTTTGTGTCATCGGCGAATTTGCTCATATCACTAGTAATTCCCTCATCAAGATCATTGATATATATTATAAACAACAACGGGCCCAAGACTGATCCCTGTGGAACGCCACTTGTTTCAGATCCCCACTCGGATTTAACCCCATTTATGGACACTCTCTGCTTCCTGTCAGTGAGCCATTACTCGATCCACGAGAGCACTTTTCCCCCAATGCCATGAGCTGCCACTTTCTTTAACAGTCTATGGTGCGGAACTCTATCAAAAGCCTTACTAAAATCTAAGTAAATAATATCAAATTCTTTATCGTGGTCAACAGCCTCAAAAGCTTTACTGAAGAAAGTTAATAAATTAGTTAGACATCCATGCTGAGTATCATTAATCAAGCTATGCTTATCGAGATGGCTTCTTATAATCTCAGCTATAATTGACTCTAGTAATTTGCCTACAATTGAGGTCAGGCTTATTGGGCGGTAATTTGACGGTAACGACTTGTCCCCTGTTTTAAAAATAGGAATTACATTAGCCATCTTCCACATATCAGACACTACACCTGTTTGAAGAGATAAATTAAAAATATTAGTTAATGGTTCGCAGAGTTCCGTTTTGCATTCCTTAAGAACCCTTGAAAAAACCTCATCAGGACCCGGCGACTTATTTTGCTTCAGTCTGTCTATCTGCTTCACAACCATTTCACTAGTGACTGTGATGTTACATAATTTATTTTCTTCTAGCCCACTAAAAAAATTAATTACTGGAATATTGTTAGTGTCTTCCTGTGTAAAAACTGAGAGAAAATAATTATTAAAAATCGAGCACATTTCATTCTCTTTGTCAGTAAGGTGCCCATAGTTATTTTTAAGGGGACCTATCTTATCTCTAACTTTTGTTCTATAGACCTGGAAAAAAGTTTTTGGGTTAGTTTTAGAATCCCTAGCAACTTTAATTTCATAGTCCCTTTTAGCTTTTCTTATCCCCTTTTTAATGTCCCTCTTAATGTCAATATACTGATTCATAAGATGACCCTAACCTCTTTTGATACGCCTATAAATTCCTTTCTTATGCCCTAGTAGATATTTGAGCCTATTATTCATCCATTTTGGGTCATTTCTATTTGATCTAATTTCTTTATATGGGATAAACGTTCTTTGAGCAGCATGTATAGTGTTCAGAAAACTGTCATATTGATATCTCACTTCGTTACCCCAGTCAACAGATGATAAGTGTTCTCTAAGCCTATCGTAATCTGCTAAGCGAAAATCTGGGACTGTTACTGAGTTATCGCTACTATCGTACTTCCATTCAATGCTAAATGTAATTGATTTGTGGTCGCTAGCACCCAGTTCCTCTGAAATTTCTAAATTATTAACAAGGGGTTCATTGTTTGCCATAACTAAGTCAAGCAGGTTATTTCCCCTTTTAGGTTCTGTCACAAACTGCTTCAAAAAACAATCCTGAACTACTTCTAAGAAGTCGTATGATTCTAAATTCCCAGTCAAGAAATTCCAATCAATATGACTAAAGTTAAAGTCTCCTAGAATTACTACATTATCGTGCCTTGTGGCCTTAACAATTTCCTCCCATAGTAGTCTCCCTTGGTCCCTATCTAAGTTTGGGGGACGGTATATCACTCCTAAAATCAGTTTTTCATGCCCCTCTGAAAATTCTATCCAAACAGACTCTGTATGTGTTACTTCAGACTTAATACCCGTTTTTATGCAACAGTTCAAGCGATCTCGGACATACAATGCCACCCCACCCCCCTTCCCGATACTTCTATCTACTTGGAATAATTTAAAACCCTGAATATGACATTCCGCAGGCATGTCCCGACTTTTTGAATTAAACCACGTCTCAGTTAAGGCAAATACATCAATGTTACCTGCACTAGCAACTAATCTCAGCTCGTCCATCTTATTCGTAGCACTACGGCAATTAGCATAATAAACATTGAAAGACTCTCCTTTCTCTTTACCCTTCCGGCTCATTTCTGTTTTTCTACTAAACCTATTACTGTCCTAATCACCCAAAGTCCCTGGCTTTTCAATATCTACCTCGTTCTGCTTATTACTAGTTCCCCTAGAACTCGTAATATTACTACACAGGGACTTCACTGTTTTCCTGCCAAAACCCATACCACTAACTATTCCTAGTTTAAAGTCCTAACTGCTCCCTCCACTGCAGTTGCCAGTGCTACCACCCCAGACCTAGATAAGTGAACCCCATCCCTGGCATACATGTCATTTCTGCCATAGAAGAGGTCCCAGTTGTCAACGAATGTTACCGCATTTTCCTTACAGTATTTGTCCAGCCAGCAATTGACACCAATTGCCCTGGACAACCATTCACTTCCAACTCCTCTCCTTGGCAAAATACCACATATGACAGGGTTCCCACCCTTACTCCTAATTATTTCTATTGCTGACCTATACCTGCTAATCAGATCTTCACTCCTACGTCTGCGAACATCGTTGCCTCCAGCACTGAGACAGATAATAGGATTGCTCCCATTACCTCTCATGATGTCATCCAGACGGCTAACAATATCCTCCATCCTAGCCCCAGGAAAGCAAACTCTCTGTCTCCTACTCCTGTCCTTCAAGCAGAACGCCATATCCATATACCTAACTTGGCTATCCCCAACAACAACAATATTCTTACCTTCCTTGGTGTCGTTCGTCGTGATGTTCCCAGTAGTCGACTCACATTCGTCGGGTAGCCCTGAGAATGTATTATTATATTACTAGCAGCCTAATTCAGTAAGATACTAAACTAGTTGTTATCACCATGTTGCAATCAACTATGTGTACCTTGTGCCGCTGTACCTAGACGGGCTACAACCTCAATAGGTCAGTGCTCATTTTTTGGGCTATCCTAGGATGATCGCACATGCGCACCCAGGTTTATATGAGCCCCCATGACTACTTCCTTACTCAAGCTGCCGTCTGTGATTGCAAAATCTAATCTTATCTTTGATAAAACTGAGGCTAAGGTTGCAAGGGATTCCAAGACTAACCCAAAAGGGTTCTTGCAGGTATACAGAAGTAAGATTAGGGACAAGATTGGCCCACTTAAGAGTAACCTAGGTCAGATCACTGAGCGATAAGGATATGTGTGAAATTCTCAATACTTACCTCCTCTCAGGTTTTACCCAGGAAAATACTAGCGAAATTCCTGAAATAATAGATTATGTAGAACAGGACGATAATAAATTATGCACGATTGCGGTAACTAGTGGCATGGTCCTCAGACAAATAGAGAAATTAAAACCTAACAAATCCCCAGGCCCTGATGAACTGTTTGCAAGGATGTTAAAGGAATGTAAAGAAGAACTTAGCAAACCTTTGGCTAATATTTTCAACATATCACTACAAACTGGCATAGTGCCTGATAAGTGGAAAATGGCAAATGTAATACCTATTTACAAGGCAGGTGACAGGTCCTTGGCTTTGAACTATAGACCAATAAGCCTTACCTCCATAGTGGGAAAATTTACGTAATCAATAATTGCCGAAGCAATTCATAGTCATCTTGATAGGCATAAATTGATTAATGAATCTCAACACGGCTTTACAAAGGGGCGTTTCTGTCTTACGAATTTACTATTTTTTTTCACTGAGGTGTTTGAGGAGGCAGATCATGGTAATGAATATGATATCTTGTATATGGACTTCAGTAAGGCTTTTGACAGGGTCCCACATCAGAGACTATTGAGGAAAATTAAGGCACATGGAATAGGAGGAGAAATTTTTTCCTGGATAGAGGCATGGCTGACAAATAGGCAGCAAAGAGTTTGCATAAATGGGGAGAAATCAAAGTGGGGAAGCGTCACGAGCTGTGTTCCACAGTGGTCAGTGTTGGGCCCCCTGTTGTTCACAATCTACATAAACGACGTAGATGAGGGCATAAAGAGCGACATAAGCAAGTTTGTCGTTAACACCAAAATAGGCCGTCGAATTCATTCTGACGAGGACATGAGAGCACTCCAGGAAGATTTGAATAGATTGATGCAGTGGTCGGAGAAGTGGCAGATGCAGTTTAATATAGACAAATGCAAAGTTCTAAATGTTGGACAGGAAAATAACCATGCCACATATAAACTAAATAATGTAGATCTTAGTACTACTGATTGCGAAAAAGATTTAGGAGTTCTGGTTAGCAGTAATCTAAAACCAAGACAACAGTGCATAAGTGTTCGCAATAAAGCTAACAGAATCCTTGGATTCATATCAACAAGTATAAATAATAGAAGTCCTCAGGTTGTTCTTCAACTCTTTATATCCTTGGTTAGGATTCATTTAGATTATGCTGCACAGTTCTGATCACCGTATTACAGAATGGATATAAATGCTCTGGAAAACGTTCAAAGGAGGATGACAAAGTTGATCCCATGTATCAGAAACCTTCCCTATGAGGATAGATTGATGGCCTTGAATCTGCACTTTCTTGAAAGGCGTAGAATTAGGGGAGGATATGATTGAGGTGTATAAATGGAAAACAGGAATAAATAAAGGGGATGTAAATAGGGTGCTGAAAATATCCAGCCAAGACAGGATTCGCAGCAATGATTTTAAGTTGGAAAAATTCAGATTCAGGAAGAATATAGGAAAACACTGGTTTGGTAATAGAGTTGTGAATGAGTGGAACAAACTCCCAAGTACAGTTATAGAGGCTAAAACGTTGTGTAGTTTTAAAAATAGGTTAAATAAATGCATGAGTGGGTGCGAGTTGGACCTGACTAGTTTGTGCTACTAGGTCAGTTGTCGTATTCCTTCCTTAACTGAATGTGACTTGACCTGACTAGGTTGGTTGCATTGGCTTAAGCCGGAAGGAGACTTGGACCTGCCTCGCATGGACCAGTAGGCCTGCTGCAGTGTTCCTTCTTTCTTATGTTCTTATTTCCTCGACCAGTGATCCCTATTCCTGTCCTTTTCTGTTGTTCTTCTGTTGCTGTCCCTCCATTTGCAGTTCTCCTTGCCCTATTTCTCCTGCTCTGCCCATTTTCCACCCTCTTATTGCTGCTCTTCAAGAAGCAGAAGAAGAAGAAGAAGAAGAAGAAGAAGAAGAAGAAGAAGAAGAAGAAGAAGAAGAAGAAGAAGAAGAAGAAGAAGAAGAAGAAGAAGAAGAAGAAGCAGCAGCTGCTGCTTCCCTTCCCACCAATTATAGTTTCACCCCCCTGCTGTTGTTTCCATATTACTGTTACTACTACCACACCACTGTTCCCCCTCCTTGCTACCACAACCCTCCCCACCACTGTTACTACTACCACACTACCACTGTTCCCCCTCCTTGCTACCACAACCCTCCCCACCACTGTTACTACTACCACCACACTACCACTGTTTCCCCTCCTTGCTACCACAACCCTGCCCACCACTGTTACTACTACTACACTACCACTGTTCCCCCTCCTTGCTACCACAACCCTCCCCACCACTGTTACTACCACACTACCACTGTTCTCCCTCCTTGCTACCACAACCCTCCCCACCACTGTTACTACCACACTACCACTGTTCCCCCTCCTTGCTTCCACAACCCTCCCCACCACTGTTACACCACTGTTCCCCCTCCTTGTGCTACCACAACCCTCCCCACTGTTACTACCACACTACCACTGTTCCCCCTCCTTGCTACCACAACCCTCCCCACCACTGTTACTACTACCACATTACCACTGTTCCCCCTCCTTGCTACCACAACATTCCCCACCACTGTTACTACTACCACACTACCACTGTTCCCCCTCCTTGCTACCACAACCCTCCCTACCACTGTTACTACTACCACACCACTGTTCCCCCTCCTTGCTACCACAACCCTCCCCACCACTGTTACTACCACTCTACCACTGTTCCAGCTACTTGCTACCACAACATTCCCCACCACTGTTATTACTACAACACTACCACTGTTCTCCCTCCTTGCTACCGCAACCCTCCCCACCACTGTTACTACTACCACACTACCACTGTTCCTCCTCCTTGCTACCACAACCCTCCCCACCACTGTTACTACTACCACACTACCACTGTTCCCCCTCCTTGCTACCACAATCCTCCCCACCACTGTTACTACTACCACACTACCACTGTTCCCCCTCCTTGCTACCACAACCCTCCCCACCACTGTTACTACTACCACACTACCACTGTTCCCCCTCCTTGCTACCACAACCCTCCCCACCACTGTTACTACTACCACACTACCACTGTTCCCCCTCCTTGCTACCACAACCCTCCCTACCACTGTTACTACTACCACACCACTGTTCCCCCTCCTTGCTACCACAACCCTCCCCGCCACTGTTATTACCACACTACCACTGTTCCCCCTCCTTGTTACCACAACCCTCCCCACCACTGTTACTACTACCACACTACCACTGTTCCCCCTCCTTGCTACCACAACATTCCCACCACTGTTACTACTACCACACGACCACTGTTCCCCCTCCTTGCTTCCACAACCCTCCCCACCACTGTTACTACTACCACACTACCACTGTTCCCCCTCCTTGCTAGCACAACCCTCCCCACCACTGTTACTACTACCACACTACCACTGTTCCCCCTCCTTGCTACCACAACCCTCCCCACCACTGTTACTACTACCACACTACCACTGTTCCCCCTCCTTGCTAGCACAACCCTCCCCACCACTGTTATTACTACAACACTACCACTGTTCTCCTTCCTTGCTACCGCAACCCTCCCCACCACTGTTACTACTACCACACTACCACTGTTCCCCCTCCTTGCTACCACAACCCTCCCCACCACTGTTACTACTACCACACTACCACTGTTCCCCCTCCTTGCTACCACAATCCTCCCCACCACTGTTACTACTACCACACTACCACTGTTCCCCCTCCTTGCTACCACAATCCTCCCCACCACTGTTACTACTACCACACTACCACTGTTCCCACTCCTTGCTACCACAACCCTCCCCACCACTGTTACTACTACCACACTACCACTGTTCCCCCTCCTTGCTACCACAACCCTCCCTACCACTGTTACTACTACCACACCACTGTTCCCCCTCCTTGCTACCACAACCCTCCCCGCCACTGTTATTACCACACTACCACTGTTCCCCCTCCTTGTTACCACAACCCTCCCCACCACTGTTACTACTACCACACTACCACTGTTCCCCCTCCTTGCTACCACAACATTCCCACCACTGTTACTACTACCACACTACCACTGTTCCCCCTCCTTGCTACCACAACCCTCCCCACCACTGTTACTACTACCACACTACCACTGTTCCCCCTCCTTGCTAGCACAACCCTCCCCACCACTGTTACTACTACCACACTACCACTGTTCCTCCTCCTTGCTACCACAACCCTCCCCACCACTGTTACTACCACACTACCACTGTTCCCCCTCCTTGCTACCACAACCCTCCCCACCACTGTTACTACCACACTAACACTCATGCTGCCTCACACTTCCCTGTGCTCTCTTCCGCTCTAATCACACATGACTTTATCTCCCCTTCCATAGCGGTTTGTAGATGAATGGTTCAGAGAACCGACACGTTGATAAATTAGACACATGTGCAACTCTTCGGTATCTTTATTGAGGAAACGTTTCGCCACACAGTGGCTTCATCAGTCCATGCAAAGGAGAATCTTGAAAAACAGGAGGTGAATGAGGTAATCAGTCCCTCAACCTTGAGTCGATGTGGTCAGTCCATCAATCTTGAATAGAATACAGCATACGTGCGTAGAAGGAGCTTATAAACCGTAGGCAGGAGAGGTGCAGCAGTCGTAGGTGGTGTCACATATGTTCAATGTGAAAGTAGGTCGTGCCCAAGGGTTAGGCAAGCGAAGAATTCCCAAGTATTAAGATCCCAAAAAGTTACAGTGTCTGACAGGATTGTAGATGAATGGTTCAGAGAACCGACAAGATACCCATGAGTTACACATGTGTCTAATTTGCCATAGCGGTGTCGGCTTCACATACCTGTTGTCACCCTCGTCCTCGCTGTCACCCTCGTCCCCACTGTCACCCTCGTCCTCGCTGTCACCCTCGTCCCCACTGCCACCCTCGTCCTCGCTGTCACCCTCGTCCTCGCTATCACCCTCGTCCTCGCTGTCACCCTCGTCCCCACTGCCACCCTCGTCCTCGCTGTCACCGTCGTCCTCGCTGTCACCCTCGTCCCCACTGCCACCATCGTCCTCGCTGTCACCCTCGTCCTCGCTGTCACCCTCGTCCTCACTGTCACCCTCGTCCCCGCTGTTACCCTCGTCCTCGCTGTCACCCTCGTCCTCGCTGTCACCCTCGTCCTCGTCCGTTAAAAGCACAGATTTTTTGGCCATCGATGGTAAAGCTAAGGAGTTGTTGGTCATAGATGGTTCAAAGCTGATAAAAAAAAACACCGATCTAAATATAATTGTAAAATATGGACAGACGATACCAGGATGCTGAACAAACCACGGAACGGGTGGGTTGTGAACCCATAGCAAAAAAGTCGAAAAGACTCACAGTGTGGCTGTACCGTGGACTTAACATGAGCCTGTAGGCCTGCTCCTCCTTATGTTCTTAGGACTCACTTAAAATGGGTTCAAGGCCAACCCGTTATAACGATTTCGTGAGTCTTCCTGAACACACAGTTGCTTGGTCAATGTTGTGCTCTTAACAAACTTTGCCACGTCATGATCTCAGTCTGAAAGTGAGCTCAGTCTAAAAGTGAGGTCAGTCTAAAAGTGAGCTCAGCTAAATAATAATCACAGGTATGATCAGCAGGTTTGTCTTTATTCCATCATTCTTGCATCTTTCGCATCTTACTTGTGACCATATTTTACATATCATACATGTGTCTTTCTATGTCACACTTGTTCCTTTCAGTATTATTCTTATATCATACTTCATATATCATACTGGTGCTTTTATACTTGTCCTTCCACCATCATACTTATACCATACATTTGTATTTTTCTATCATACATGTGTATTTTTCTATCATGCTTCTCTCTCTCAGAATGATTCATATTATATAATATTTGTGTATTTTATTAAATATACTTTTGTTTTTTTATATGATATTTGCCTTTTTTTATTGAATATTTTGGCCACTTACAAATTTCAGCCATTTTTGTAGCATATTTCTTGCACTCTTATCCAGCACCACAATAATGGTGTCCAGCACCACAATAATGGTGTCCAGCACCACAATAAAGTTGTCCAGCACCACAATAAAGTTGTCCAACACCACAATAAAGTTATCCAGCACCACAATAAAGTTGTCCACCACCACAATAAAGTTGTCCACCACCACAATAAAGTTGTCCAGCTCCACAATGAAGTTATCCAGCACCACAATAAAGTTATCCAGCACCACAATAAAGTTGTCCACCACCACTATAAAGTTGTCCACCACCACAATAAAGTTGCCCAGCACCACAATAAAGTTGTCCACCACCACAAAAAAGTTGTCCAGCACCACAATAAAGTTGTCCACCACCACAATAAAGTTGTCCAGCACAACAATAAAATTGTCCACCACCACAATAAAGTTGCCCAGCACCACAATAAAGTTATCCAGCACCACAACAAAAGTTGTCCAGCACCACAATAAAGTTGTCTAGCACCACAATAAAGTTGTTCAGCACCACAATAAAGTTGTCTAGCATCACAATGAAGTTGTTCAGCACCACAATAAAGTTGTCCACCACCACAATAAAGTTGCCCAGCACCACAATAAAGTTGTCTACCACCACAATAAAGTTGTCCACCACCACAATAAAGTTGTCCATCACCACAATAAAGTTGTCAAGCACCACAATAAAGTGCAGCACCACAATAAATTTGTCCAGCACCACAATAAAGTTGTCCAGCACCACAATAAAGTTTTCCAGCACCACAATAAAGTTGTCCACCACCTCAATAAAGTTGTCCAGCACCACAATAAAGTTGTCCACCACCACAATAAAGTTGTCCAGCACCACAATAAAGTTGTCCAGTACCACAATAAAGTTGTCCATCACCACAATAAAGTTGTCCAGCACCACAATAAAGTTGTCCACCACCACAATAAAGTTGTCCAGCACAACAATAAAGTTGTCCACCACCACAATAAAGTTGTCCAGCACCACAATAAAGTTGTCCACCACCACAATAAAGTTGTCCAGCACCACAATAAAGTTGTCCATCACCACAATAAAGTTGTCAAGCACCACAATAAAGTTGTCCACCACCACAATAAAGTTGTCCAGCACCACAATAAAGTTGTCCACCACCACAATAAAGTGCAGCACCACAATAAAGTTGTCCACCACCTCAATAAAGTTGTCCAGCACCACAAGAAAGTTGTCCAGCACCACAATAAAGTTGTCCACCACCACAATAAAGTTGTCCAGCACCACAAAAAAGTTGTCCAGCACCACAATAAAGTTGTCCATCACCACAATAAAGTTGTCCAGCACCACAATAAACTTGTCCAGCACCACAATAAACTTGTCCACCACCACAATAAAGTTATCCAGCTCCACAATAAAGTTGTCCAACACCACAATAAAGTTATCCACACCACAATAAAGGTGTCCACCACCACAATAAAGTTGTCCAGCACCACAATAAAATTGTCCAGCACCACAATAAAGTTATCCAGCTCCACAATAAAGTTATCCAGCTCCACAATAAATGTGTCCAACACCACAATAAAGTTGTCCAGCACCACAATAAAGTTATCCAGCACCACAATAAAGTTATCCAGCTGCACAATAAAGTTATCCAGCTCCACAATAAAGTTGTCCAACACCACAATAAAGTTGTCCAACACCACAATAAAGTTATCCAGCTCCACAATAAAGTTGTCCATCACCACAATAAAGTTGTCCAGCACCACAATAAAGTTGTCCAGCTCCACAATAAAGTTGTCCAACACCACAATAAAGTTGTCCAGCAGCACAATAAATTTGTCCAACACCACAATAAAGTTGTCCAGCACCACAATAACGTTGTCCA